>NW_026610672.1:0-195039 GCF_029499605.1 Hyla sarda
GCATCTTGAGATGCAGCAAATTTTGCGTCGGGAAACTCGCTGTAATCCCCCGCCCATGTGACTGTACCCTAAAAACACTACACTACACTAACACAAAATAAAATAAAAAGTTAAAAACACTACATATACACATACCCCTACACAGCCCCCCTCCCCCAATAAGAACGTCCGGTACGCCACTGTTTCCAAAGCAGAGCCTCCAGCTGTTGAAAAACAACAACTCCCAGTATTGCCGGACAGCCGTTGACTGTCCACGCATGCTGGGAGTTTTGCAAAAGCTGGAGGCACCCTGTTTGGGAATCACTGGCGTAGAATACCCCTATGTCCACCCCTATGCAAATCCCTAATATAGGCCTCAAATGCGCACGGCGCTCTCACTTTGGAGCCCTGTCGTATTTCAAGGCAACAGTTTAGGGCGACATATGGGGTATCGCCGTACACGGGAGAAATTGGGTTACAAGGTTTGGGGGGCTTTTTCTTCTTTAACCCTTCATGAAAAGGAAATGTTGGGGTCTACACCACAATGTTAGTGTAAAAAAATTTCATTTTTTACACTAACATGCTGATGTTGCCCTATACTTTACATTTTCAGAAGAGGTAAAAGGGAAAAAAGCCCCCCAAAATTTGTAATGCAATTTCTCCCGACTACAGAGATACCCCATATGTGAGCGCAAAGTGCTCTGGGGGCGCACAACAAGGCCCAGAAGGGAGAGCGCACCATGTACATTTGAGGTGATTTGCACAGGGGTGGCTGATTGTTACAGCGGTTTTGACAAACGCAAAAAAAAAAAAACCCACATGTGACCCCATTTCGGAAACGACACCCCTCACGGAATGTAATGAGGGGTGCAGTGAGAATTTACCCCCCACAGGTGTCTGACGGATCTTTGGAACAGTGGTCCGTGAAAATGAAAACTTGTACAGCTCACTGTTCCAAAGATCTGTCAGACACCAGTGGGGGGCAAATGCTCACTGTACCCCTTGTTACGTTCCTCAAGGGGTTTTGTTTCCAAAATGGTATGCCATGTGGTTTTTTTTTGCTGTTCTGGCACCAGAGGGGCTTCCTAAATGCGATATGCCCCCCGAGCAAAATTTGCTCTCAAAAAGCCAAATATGACTCCTTCTCTTCTGAGCATTGTAGTTCGCCCATAGTGCACTTCAGGTCAACTTATGGGGTACCTCCATACTCAGAAGAGAAGGGGTTACAAATATTGGGGGGTATTTCCTGCTATTAACCCTTGCAAAAATGTGAAATTTGGGGGGAAACACACATTTTAGTGGAAAATGTTTTTATTTTTTTTTACATATGCAAAAGTCGTGAAACACCTGTGGGGTAACAAGGCTCACTTTATTCCTTATTACATTCCTCAAGGGGTCTAGTTTCCAAAATGGTATGCCATGTGTTTTTTTTTTTGCTGTTCTGGCACCATAGGGGCTTCCTAAATGCGATATGCCCCCCGAGCAAAATTTGCTCTCAAAAAGCCAAATATGACTCCTTCTCTTCTGAGCATTGTAGTTCGCCCATAGTGCACTTCAGGTCAACTTATGGGATACCTCCATACTCAGAAGAGAAGGGGTTACAAATATTGGGGGGTATTTCCTGCTATTAACCCTTGGAAAAATGTGAAATTTGGGGGGAAACACATTTTAGTGAAAAAAAATAATTTTTTTTTTACATATGCAAAAGTCGTGAAACACCTGTGGGGTATTAAGGCTCACTTTATTCCTTGTTATGTTCCTCAAGGGGTCTAGTTTCCAAAATGGTATGCCATGTGAGGGTTTTTTGCTGTTCTGGCACCATAGGGGCTTCCTAAATGCAACATGCCCCCCAAAAACCATTTCAGAAAAACGTACTCTCCAAAATTCCCTTATCGCTCTTTCCCTTCTGAGCCCTCTACTGTGCCCGCCGAACACTTTACATAGACATTTGAGGTATGTGCTTACTCAAGAGAAATCGGGCTACAAATATAAGTATACATTTTCTCCTTTTACCCCTTGTAAAAATTCAAAAATTGGGTCTACAAGAACATGCGAGTGTAAAAAATGAAGATTGTGAATTTTCTCCTTCACTTTGCTTCTATTCCTGTGAAACACCTAAAGGGTTAAAATGATGACTGAATGTCATTTTGAATACTTTGGGGGGTGCAGTTTTTATAATGGGGTCTTTTGTGGGGTATTTCTAATATGAAGACCCTTCAAATCCACTTCAAACCTGAACTGGTCCCTGAAAAATAGTGAGTTTGAAAATTTTGTGAAAAATTGGAAAATTGCTGCTGAACTTTGAAGCCCTCTGGTGTCTTCCAAAAGTAAAAACTTGTCACTTTTATGATGCAGACATAAAGTAGACATATTGTATATGTGAATAAAAAAAAAATTATTTGTAAAAAAAAGCAGAGAGCTTCAAGCAGAGAGCTTCAAAGTTAGAAAAATGCAAAATTTTCAAATTTTTCATCAAATTTTAGGATTTTTCACAAGGAAAGGATGCAAGTTACCACAAAAATTTACCACCATGTTAAAGTAGAATATGTCACGAAAAAACAATCTCGGAATCAGAATGATAACTAAAAGCATTCCAGAGTTATTAATGTTTAAAGTGACAGTGGTCAGATGTGCAAAAAACGGTCTGGTCCTTAAGGCCAAACTGTTTAATGTTAATGAGAGTGTTTTTTGGAATACATTTTTTTTTAAACGTGTTTTTTTTTAATTACTTGAAAGGCTTAGTAGTGGAAGCTGTCTAATAGACGGAATCCATTACTAAGCCTATGCTTAGTGTTAGCCCCCAACACAGCTAGCGCTAACCTCCAATTATTACCCCGGTACCCACCGCCACAGGGGTGCCGGGAAGAGCCGGTACCAATAGGCCCGGAGGATCAAATATGGCGCTCCTGGGCCTAGGTGGTAACGGGCTGGCGTTAATTAGGCTGGGGAGGGCCAGTAACAATGGTCCTCGCCCACCCTGGTAACATCAGGCTGTTGCTGCTTGGTTGGTATTTGGCTGAAAATAAAAATAGGGGGAACCCTATAGTTACATAGTTAGTACGGTCGAAAAAAGACATGTGTCCATCAAGTTCAACCAGGGAATTAAGGGGTAGGGGTGTGGAGCGATATTGGGGAAGGGATGAGATTTTATATTTCTTCATAAGCATTAATGTTATTTTGTTCCAGGAATGTATCTAATCCTGTTTTAAAGCTGTTAATTGTTCCAGCTGTGACCAGTTCCTGACGTAGACCGTTCCATAAATTCACAGTCCTCACGGTAAAGAAGGCGTGTCGCCCCTTTAGACTAAACCTTTTCTTCTCCAGACGGAGGGAGTGCCCCCTCGTCCTTTGGGGGGGTTTAACCTGGAACAGTTTTTCTCCATATTTTTTGTATGGGCCATTAATATACTTATATATGTTTATCATATCCCCCCTTAAACGTCTCTTCTCAAGACTAAACAATTGTAACTCCTTTAATCGCTCCTCATAGCTAAGATGTTCCATGCCCCATATTAGTTTAGTCGCGCGTCTCTGCACCCTTTCCAACTCCGCAGTGTCCCTTTTATGGACAGGTGCCCAAAACTGAACAGCATATTCCAGGTGAGGCCGTACCAATGCTTTATAAAGGGGGAGTATTATGTCCCTGTCCCTTGAGTCCATGCCTCTTTTTATACATGACAATATCCTGCCGGCTTTGGAAGCAGCAGCCTGACATTGCATGCTATTCTGTAGTCTGTGATCTACAAGTACACCCAGATCCTTCTCTACCAGTGACTCTGCCAGTTTAATCCCCCCTAAGACATACGACGCATGCAGGTTATTAGTACCCAGATGCATAACTTTACATTTATCCACATTGAACCTCATTTGCCAAGTGGATGCCCAGACACTTAGTCTATCCAAGTCATCTTGTAACTTATGCACATCCTCTATAGACTGTACTGTGCTACAAAGCTTGGTGTCATCTGCAAAGATAGAAACAGAGCTGTTAATACCATCCTCTATATCATTAATAAATAAATTAAACAACAGCGGGCCCAGTACTGAACCTTGGGGTACACCACTAATAACCGGGGACCAATCAGAGTACGAATCATTGACCACCACTCTCTGGGTACGATCCATGAGCCAGTGTTCAATCCAGTTACAAACTAAAATTTCCAAACCCAAAGACCTTAACTTACCTGTCAGACGTCTATGAGGGACAGTATCAAATGCTTTAGCAAAATCCAGAAACACTATATCCACAGCCATTCCTCTGTCAAGGCTTCTACTCACATCTTCATGAAAGCAAATTAGATTGGTTTGACAACTTCTATCCTTAGTAAACCCATGCTGGCTATCACTTATAATACAATTATCCCCTATGTATTCCTGTATGTAATCCCTTATAAGTCCTTCAAACAATTTACCCACAATGCACGTTAAACTTACCGGTCTATAGTTTCCTGGGGAAGACCTAGAGCCCTTTTTGAAGATTGGCACCACATTCGCCTTGCGCCAGTCCCTTGGCACAATACCAGACACCAGAGAATCTCTAAATATCATAAACAGGGGTACAGATATTACTGAACTTACCTCTCTAAGAACTCTTGGGTGTAGTCCATCCGGTCCTGGGGATTTGCTTACATTTATATCACTTAACTTACCTTGTACCATCTCTACACTAAGCCAGTTCAGTACATTACATGTTGTGTTACCAGCACTGACCTGGCCAATGTCAGCTCCTTCTTCCATAGTGTATACAGAACTAAAGAACCCATTCAGTAGCTCCGCCTTCTCTTGATCGCCTGTGACAACCTCCCCATTATCATTATTAAGGGGTCCTACATGCTCTGTCCTTGGTTTTTTTGCATTTATATATCTAAAAAAATATTTAGGATTAGTTTTGCTTTCTTTGGCCACCTGTCTCTCATTTTGAATTTTTGCTGTTTTTATTACATATGCGTTTTTTTTTTTTTTTTAATAATTATTAATGCAAAACAAAGATAAGGTTCCCCCTATTTTTATCCAAATACCAACCAAGCAGCAACAGCCTGATGTTACCAGGGTGGGCAAAGACCATTGTTACTGGCCCTCCCAAGCCTAAATAACACCAGCCTGTTACCGCCTAGGCTCAGGAGCGCCATATTTGAGGCTTTGGGCCTGGTGGTACCGGCTCCTCCCAGCACCCCTGTGGTGGTGGGTACCGGGGAAATAATTGGGGTTTAGCACTAGCTGTTTTGGGGGCTAATGCTAAGCCTCAGCTTAATAATGGACTCTGTCTATAATACTGCTTCCACTACTAAGCATGCCAAGTAAATAAAAAAAAAACATCACATTTAAAAAAAATGTATTCCAAAAAAACACTCCCCCAAAAGTCCTCATTAACCATTTTATTAACATTAAACCAAAAAAATGCTAATCACTGCACTCCCCTGAATCTAAAGTAATCCACAAGATACACGGATCTGAAATGAGAAGACAAAAAATGAGTTAGTACATTTAGAGGAAAAAAACAAAGTGGTAAAAAGGGAAAAAAAAACATACATACCGTATATACTCGAGTATAAGCCGAGTTTTTCAGCACGATTTTTCGTGCTGAAAACACCCCCCTCGGCTTATACTCGAGTGACCTATCCGCCCTCAGTGGTCTTCAACCTGCGGACCTCCAGATGTTTCAAAACTACAACTCCCAGTAAGCCAGGGCAGCCATCGGCTGTCCGGGCGTGCTGGGAGTTGTAGTTTTGAAACCTCTGGAGGTCCGCAGGTTGAAGACCACTGCGGCCTTTGACATCATCCAGCCCCCCCTCTCACCCCCTTTAGTTCTGTACTCACCTCCGCTCGGCGGGACGGTGCTCTACTGGTCCGGTGCTGCAGGACTGTGCGGTGGGAGGTCGTCCGGTGGGATAGTGGTTCCGGGCTGCCATCTTCACCGTGGGGGCCTCTTCTCCGCTCTTCGGGCCCGGAATAGTCACATTGCCTTGAGGACAACGCAGGGGGACGTTCATTACCAACGTCCGTCTGCGTTGTCGTCAAGGCAACGCCTCTATTTCGGGCCCTAAGCGCGGAGAAGAGGCCCCCCCGGTGAAGATGGCAGCCCGGAACCACTATCCCACCGGACGACCTCCCCACCGGACAGTACTGCAGCACCGGACCAGCGGAGCACCGTCCCGCCGAGCGGATGTGAGTACAGAACTAAAGGGGGTGAGAGGGGGGGCTAGATGATATTGAAGGCCGCAGTGGTCTTCAACCTGCGGACCTCCAGAGGTTTCAAAACTACAACTCCCAGCAAGCCCGATGGCTGCCCGGGCTTGCTGGGAGTTGTAGTTTTGAAACCTCTGGAGGTCCGCAGAAGACCACTGTATCAGACATTGACAAGCGGTGATGATGAAGGTGGGGGGGGGCTGATGACAAGGGGATGATGACAAGGGGATGATAAAGGGGGGGTGTGTGGGATGATGACAAGGGGATGATGAAGGGGGGGTGTGGGATTATGACAAGGGGATGATGAAGGGAGTGGGGATGATGACAAGGGGATGATGACAAGGGGATGATGAAGGGGGGGTGTGGGATTATGACACGGGGATGATGAAGGGGTGGGGATGATGACAAGGGGATGATGACAAGGGGATGATGAAGGGGGGGTGGGATTATGACAAGGGGATGATGAAGGGAGTGGGGATGACGACAAGGGGATGATGAAGGGGGTGTGGGATTATGAAAAGGGGATGATGACAAGGGGATGATGAAGGGGGTGGAGATGATGACAAGGGGATGATGACAAGGGGATCGGCTGTCCGGGCTTGCTGGGAGTTGTAGTTTTGAAACCTCTGGAGGTCCGCAGGTTGAAGACCACTGCGGCCTTCGACATCATCCAGCCCCCCCTCTCACCCCCTTTAGTTCTGTACTCACCTCCGCTCGGCGGGACGGTGCTCCGCTGGTCCGGTGCTGCAGGACTTCCCCACCGGACAGTTCTGCAGCACCGGACCAGCGGAGCACCGTCCCGCCGAGCGGATGTGAGTACAGAACTAAAGGGGGTGAGAGGGGGGGCTAGATGATATTAAAGGCCGCAGTGGTCTTCAACCTGCGGACCTCCAGAGGTTTCAAAACTACAACTCCCAGCAAGCCCGGACAGCCGATGGCTGCCCGGGCTTGCTGGGAGTTGTAGTTTTGAAACCTCTGGAGGTCCGCAGAAGACCACTGTATCAGACATTGACAAGCGGTGATGATGAAGGTGGGGGGGGGCTGATGACAAAGGGATGATGACAAGGGGATCATGAAGGGGGGGTGTGGGATGATGACAAGGGGATGATGAAGGGGGGGGATTATGACAAGGGGATGATCAATTGGGGGTGTGGGATTATGACAAGGGGATGATGAAGGGGGTGGGGATGATGACAAGGGGATGATGACAAGGGGATGATGAAGGGAGTGGGGATGACGACAAGGGGATGAGGACAAGGGGATGATGAAGGGGGGGTGTGGGATTATGACAAGGGGATGATGAAGGGGGTGGGGATTATGAAAAGGGGATGATGACAAGGGGATGATGAAGGGGGTGGGGATGATGACAAGGGGATGATGAAGGGGGGTGTGTGGGATGATGACAAGGGGATGATGAAGGGGGGGTGTGGGATGATGACAAGGGGATGATGAAGGGGGGGTGATGACAGGCGGTGATGATGAAGGGGGGGATGATGACAGGCGGTGATGATGAAGGGGGAATGATGACAGGCGGTGATGATGAAGGGGGATGATGACAGGCGGTGATGATGAAGGGGGGATGATGACAGGGTGATGATGAAGGGGGGATGATGACAGGCGGTGATGATGAAGGGGGGATGATGACAGGGTGATGATGAAGGGGGTGTTAATGACGGGGGTCTGGATGATGACAGGGGGGATGATGTATTTCCCACCCTAGGCTTATACTTGAGTCAATAACTTTTCCTGGGATTTTGGGGTGAAATTAGGGGCCTCGGCTTATATTCGGGTCGGCTTATACTCGAGTATATACGGTGTATGTATATATATATATATATATATATATATATATAAAAATTCAAAGCTGCAAAATTGTGTTCTGTAGTCATTTATTAGTTTTTGCTTATGTGTGCAAAAAAAAAAAAATAAATGGTATTCAAAAGTGATTTATTGGTTTTTGCTTATGTAAGCCAAATTTATCAACCCCCTGTGGTAGTTTAATAATGTGTCACACAAAAGCAAAACCAAAAGCAAGAAAAAAATGCCAACAGAACTCGATTACCAAAGCAACAATGATAAATGTCCCCGAATATGTCTACTTTATGTTTGCATCGTAAAGTTTTCATGTTTTTATTTTTTTAAGACATTAGAGGGCTTCAAAGTATAGCAGCATTTTTTCAAACTTTTCACGAAAAATAAAAAATCTGAATTTTTCAGGGACCAGTTAAGTCTGAAGTGGATTTGAGGGGCCTTTCTGTGAGAAATATACCACAAATGACCCCATTGTAGAAACTGCACCCCTCAAAGTATTCAAATGCCATTAAGAAAGTTTGTTAACCCTTTAGGTGTTTTACAGGAACAGCAGCAAAGTGGAGGAGAAAAATTAAGATTTCCATTTTTTATACTAACATGTTCATGTGGCCCAATTTTTTTTTACATTTTTGTAAGGGTTCTTAGGAGAAAAAGTCCCACAAAATTTGTAGCCCAACTTCTCTGAAGTATGGAAATACCTCATATATTGACGCAAAGTGCTCTGTGGGCTCACAACATGGCTCAAAAGGGAAAGAGCAACTGTGGGATTTTAGAGGGTGAATATTGCTGAAATGGATTTTGGGGGGCATGTTGCATTTAGCAAGCCCCCATGGTGTCAGAACAGCAAAAAAAAAAAACACATGGCACACTATTTGGGAAACGACACCCCTCCAGGAACGTAACAAGGGGTACAGCGAACCTTAACACCTCACAGGTGTTTGACAGGTTTGCATTTAAGTTGGACGTGAAAGTGAAAAATTAGATTTTTATACCCCTTGTTATGTTCCATGAGGGATGCAGTTTCCAAAATGGGGTCACATGTGGGTATTTTTTTTGTGTGTTTATGTCAGAACCGTTGCAACTTTCAGCCACCTCTGTGCAAATCACCAATTTAGGCCTCAAATGTACATAGTGCGCTCTCACTCCTGAGCCTTGTTGTGCATCCGCAGAGCATTGTACGCCCACATATGGGGTATTTCCGTACAAATTTTGGGGGTCTTTTTTGAAAATAAAAAGTATGGGACAACACCAGCATGTTAGTGTAAAAAAACATACTGGTGTAGACCCCAACTTTTCCATTTCATAAGGGGTAAAATTAGAAAAAGCCCCCAAAATTTGTAACACAATTTCTCCCAAGTACGGAAATACCCCATATGTGTCCCTAAACCGTTTCCTTGAAATATGACAGGGCTCCAAAGTGAGAGAGCACCATGCGCATTTATGGGGGAGGGTGTACACTGTGTAAGGGTATATGTATATGTAGTGTATTACTCTTTATTTTGTGGTAGCGTAGTGTAGGGTTTTTAGGGTATATTCCCACGGGCGGGGGTTCATAGTGAGTTTCCCGCTGGGAGTTTGAGCTGCGGTGGAAAATTTTCTGCAGCTCAAATTTGTAGTGGGAAACTTACTGTAAACCCCAGCTTGTGTGAATATACCCTGTACGTTCACATCATTGGGGGGGGGGGGGGGGTCAAACCTCCAGCTGTTGCAAAACTTCAACTCTCAGCATGGACTCACAGACCGTGCATGCTGGGAGTTGTAGTTTTGCCACAGCTGGAGGCCCACTGGTGAGGAAAACCGTGTTAGGGAACAGACAAACTCAGTGCTTCCCCACCAGGGTGCCTCCAGCTGTTACAAAACGAACACTCCCAGCATAAACGGTCTGTCAGTGCATGCTGGGAGTTGTAGTTTTGCAACAGCTGGAGGCACACTGGTGGGGAAACACTGAGTTAGGTTCTGTTACCTTACTGTGTTTCGTCACCAGTGTGCTTCTTGCTGTGGCAAAACTACAACTCCCAGCATGCACTGATGGCCAAAGGGCATGCTGGGAGTTGTAGTTATGCAACAGCTTGAGGCACGTGTGGTGTCCCGGTACCGCATCCTATACGGTACCTGTTTATAGGTCCCCATAGCCAGAGTCCCTAGGACGTCGGGGTCCTTTTGTATAGTCCGGGCTTGCTGGGAGTTGTAATTTTGAAACCTCTGGAGGTCCGAAGGGTTGAAGACCACTGCGGCCTTCAACATCATCCAGCCCCCCCTCTCACCCCCTTTAGTTCTGTACTCACCTCCGCTCGGCGGGACAGTACTCCGCTGGTCCGGTGCTGCAGGACTGTCCGGTGTGGAGGTCGTCCGGTGGGATAGTGGTTCCGGGCTGCCATCTTTTCTTGCTTTTGGTTTTGCTTTTGTGTGACACATTTATTAAACTACTACAGGGGGTTGATAAATTTGGCTTACATAAGCAAAAACCAATAAATCACTTTTGAATACCATTTTTTTTTTTGCACACATAAGCAAAAACCAATAAATGACTAAAGAACACAATTTTGCAGCTTTGAAAAAAATGTGATATATATACACACACCGTATATACTCGAGTATAAGCCGACCCGAATATAGGCAGAGGCCCCTAATTTCACCCCAAAATCCCAGGAAATACATCATCACCGCCTGTCATCATCCCCCCTTCATCATCACCGCCTGTCATCATCCCCCCTTCATCATCACCGCCTGTCATCATCCCCCCTTCATCATCACCGCCTGTCATCATTCCCCCTTCATCATCACCGCCTGTCATCATCCCCCCCCTTCATCATCACCGCCTGTCATCACCCCCCCCTTCATCATCCCCTTGTCATCATCCCACAACCCCCCTTCATCACCCCCTTGTCATCATCCCCTTTTCATCATCCCCACCCCCCTTCATCATCCCCTTGTAATCATCCCACACCCCCCCCCTTCATCATCCCCTTATCATCATCCCCTTGTCATCACCCCCACCCTCCTTCATCATCCCCTTGTCATCATCCCCTTTTCATCATCCCCACCCCCTTCATCATCCCCTTGTCATAATCCCCCCCCTTCATCATCCCCTTGTCATCATCCCACACCCCCCCTTCATCATCCCCTTGTCATTATCCCCTTGTCATCAGTCCCTCCCCCCCCCCCACCTTCATCATCACCACTTGTCAATGTCTGATACAGTGGTCTTCTGCGGACCTCCAGAGGTTTCAAAACTACAACTCCCAGCAAGCCCGGGCAGCCATCGGCTGTCCGGGCTTGCTGGGAGTTGTAGTTTTGAAACCTCTGGAGGTCCGCAGGTTGAAGACCACTGCGGCCTTCGACATCATCCAGCCCCCCCTCTCACCCCCTTTAGTTCTGTACTCACCTCCGTTCGGCGGGACGGTGCTCCACTGGTCCGGTGCTGCAATACTGTCCGGTGGGGAGGTCGTCCGGTGGGATAGTGGTTCCGGGCTGCCATCTTCACCGGGGGGCCTCTTCTCCGCGCTTCGAGCCCGAAATAGAGGCGTTGCCTTGACGACGACGCAGACGGACGTTGGTAATGAACATCCCCCTGCGTTGTCGTCAAGGCAACGTGACTATTCTGGGCCCGAAGCGCCCACCCCTAGTCCACCCCTAGTCACCTCTTACCCCTATAGTTATTACTCTAGTCATATGCTCCTTATTTGTGGAAGTTTAACTGTATAAAATGTACATAAATAGTTAATTACCTTTGAGAAGCGTAGCAGGACCTGCGGGTCACGTGATCAGGTAAACTCAATGGTATTTTTGCTTGAGGACCTTTGGAGGTCCCTGTGACATAATGCACTCATTTCCTTTGTGACGGTGAGGGACAGATGGCTGGACCAATCAAAACGGCCCCGCCCCTGCCCATATAAGGGCGCGGTGGCCATTAATCTCTCTTGGTTTCTGGCTGTTGACGAGAAAGGATCTGCGCTGCTGTCATCAGTGTGTCTAGGCCTTAGCCTTGCGGCGACGGCTGTTCTATTCCAAATTGCAAGTGTATCAATCACTAAACACTCTGCAAGACCACCGGACCTTATCTATCCCCTAAATCCGGACGGATCTTCGCAATATACCCTGAATTCAGAGACTATTATCTAAAGTCAAGGTCCGCAACATCTGTCAGTCATTTAAGTATAGAGAGACTGTTTAATTGAGACTGTTACTACTCTGTGGATGTACCGCAAGCCTTTAAGTAAAGTTTATGCAAGTTCAAATTCAACTATCTTGTGGACCTTCAGTCTTTATTCTTATGCACCTATCGTTACTGGGAAGGGCGGCGATAGGCCGGAGAGTCATCTCAACATACTAGCCCTCAGCCTGGCGTCACGAACTATAGGGTTAACATTAACCCCTGATATACCAAAGCAAATCTCTGACTGTACTACCCCTACCCCTGAGACTTACCACACACGCAACTCTAACTTCCAGCATGGCAAGTCAGCAGTTTGCTGTTCGTGCATGCTGGGAGTTGTAGTTTTGCAACATCTGGAGGGCCACAGTTTAGAGATCACTGCACAGTGATCTCCAAACTGTGGCTCTCCAGATGTTGCAAAACTACAAATCCCAGCATGCCCTGACAGCCAACAGCTGTCTGGGCATGCTGGGAGTTGTAGTTTAGCAACATAAGGAGGCTTACAGTTTACAGAAATCACTGCATGGTGACAATCAGATGTCCAAGACAGCTGATGTCCCCTAGACAGGAGCACTAGGATGGGTATGGGGGGGTTATAGGGGTCTGTTTGATGTTTTATTTCACACAGAGCTCACACAGCTCCAATCTCCTCACAGATCTCCCTACACTGAGGAGATCGGAGCTGTGAAAGGCAGTTTTTTTCAACTGCCTCTGCTGTGATTGGTCAATCTGGATTGATTGACCAATCACAACAATCAGGGGGCCAGGCCAGCCATGGGGAGACCCGCGGACGATGTCTGTGATGATCAGCTGTCTATGAAAGCTGAAGTCACTTCAATGTCACAGCATGTTTCCATGTTTACATGCTGTGACAGTTTAGCTTCAGGACGAGCCGGCTCATCTAACGCGGCAAGTACTCGCTGATTAGGACGATCAATTAATACTGATCGGTAATATCGACAATCTACTTCTCTGGTCTGCCAACGTTACAAAATGTGGGCTCAAAATTGAGCAAAAAAGCCCCCAGAGTACGGATATTCATGGTGCGGCATAGTATGTTTTTAATACTTTTTTTATTTCTGAGGACGGTGGATGGGTTTTTGCGGGATAATGGAGTGCAGCTATTTAGTGCCAGGCAGGCTAGTTAGGGTGTCACCAGATGCGGTACCCCCCCTGTCACTCTCTAGCAATGCTACTGGTAATAAAGGGTAGATAAAGAACTTCAGCTATTTACATAAGGGAAAACTTTTCTGCTTTAACCCCTTAAGGATCGAGGTCATTTTGGCCTTAAGGACCAGAGCATTTTTTGCACATCTGACCACTGTCACTTTAAGCATTACTAACTCTGGGATGCTTTTACTTATGAAGTTGATTCCGAGATAGTTTTTTCGTGACATTCTACTTTATCATAGTGGTATGTTTTTGTCAATACTTGCATCATTTCTTGGTAAAAAATTCCAAAATTTTAAAATTTTGCTTTTTTTTTTTTAACCTTGAAGCTCCTTGCTTGTGAGGAAAATAGACAAACCAAATAAATTATATGTTGATTCACATATACAATCTCTTCATGTTTGCATCATAAAGTTGACATGTTTTTTTTTTTACTTTTGGAAGACATCAGTGGGCTTCAAAGTTCAGCAGCAATTTTCAAATTTTTCTCAAAATTTTCAAAATCTGAATTTTTCAGGGACCAGTTCAGATTTGAAGTGGATTTGAGGGGTCTTCATATTAGAAATACCCCATAAATTACCCCATTATAAAAACTGCACCCATCAAAGTATACAAAATTATATTCAGAATGTTTGTTAACCCTTTAGGTGTTTAACAGGAATAGCAGTAAGTTTAAGGAGAAAATTGAAGACCCAGTATTTACACCCCACTGGCGTTTGACAGCTCTTTGGAACTGTAAGCTGTGCAAATGAAAAATTACATTTTTCATTTTCAAGGACCACTGTTCCAAAAATCTGTCAGACACCTGTGGGGCGTAAATGCTCACTGTACCCCTTATTACATTACTTGAGGGGTGTAGTTTCCAAAATGGGGTCACATGTGGGAGGGGTCCATTGTTCTGGCTCTATGGGGGCTTTGTAAACACACGTGGCCTTCAATTCCGGACAAAATTTATCTTCAAAAGCCCAATGGTGCTCCTTCTCTTCTGAGCATTGTAGTTCACCCGCAGAGCACTTTACATCCACATATGGGGTATGTTCTTACTCAGAAGAAATGGGGTTACAAATTTTGGGGGGCTTTTTCATATTTTCCCTTGTGAAAATGAAAAATTTAGGTTAACACCAGCATATTATGTTTAGTTTTTTTTTTCTCATTTTCCCATCCAAATTTAATGAAAAATTTTCAAACACCTGTGGGGTGTTAAGGCTCACTGTACCCCTTGTTACGTTCCGTGAGGGGTGTAGTTTCCAAAATGAGCCGCTGTAAAATCAGCCACCCCTGTGCAAATCACCAAATTAGACCTCAAATGTACATAGTGTGCTCTCACTCCTGAGCCCTGCTGTGCGTCCGCAGAGAATTTTACGCCCACATATGGGGTATTTCCGTGCTCAGGAGAAATTGCGTTACAAATTTTGGGGGTCTTTTTTTCCTTTACTTGCTTGTGAAAATAAAAAGTAGGGGGCAACGCCAGCATGCTAGTGTAAACATTTTTATTTTTTTACATTAACAGGCTGGTGTAACCCCCAACTTTTCCTGTTCATAAGGGGTAAAAGGAGAAAAAGCCCCCCAAAATTTGTAGTGCAATTTCTCCAGAGTACGGAAATACCCCTTATGTGGCCCTAAACTGTTTCCTTGAAATACGACTGGGCCCCGAAATGAGACAGCGCCTTGCGCATTTGAGGACTACATTAGGGATTGCATAGGAGTGGACATAGTGGTATTCTACGCCAGTGATTCCAAACAGGGTGCCTCCAGCTGTTGCTAAACTCCCAGCATGCCTGGACAGTGAGCGGCTGTCCGGAAATGCTGGGAGTTGTTGTTTTGCAGCAGCTGGAGGATCTGTTTTGGAAACACGGCCATACGATACGTTTCTCATTTTTATTGGGGGGGGGGGGAGACAGTGTAAGGGGGTGTATATGTAGTGTTTTACCCTTTATTATGTAGTGTAGTGTTTTTAGGGTACATTCGCACTGGCGGAGGTTTACGTTGAGTTGCCCACTAGGAGTTTGGGCTGTGGCGAAAAATTTGCCGCAGCTCAAACTTGAAGCAGAAAACTCACTGTAAACTCGCCCATGTGAATGTACCCTGTACATTCACATGGGGAGTTAAACCTCCAGCTGTTTCAAAACTACAACTCCCAGCATGCACTGACAGACCATGCATGCTGGTAGATGTACTTTAGCAATAGCTGGAGGCACACTGGTTGGAAAACCTTCAGTTAGGTTCTGTGACCTGACTCAGTACTTTCCAAACAGTGTGCCTCCAGCTTTTGCAAGACTACAATTCCCAGCATGTACTGATCGCAGAAGGGCATGCTGGGAGACGTAGTTATGCAACAGCTGGAGGTACGCAACTACAACTCCCAGCTTGCCGAGACAGCTGTTTGCTGTTTGGGCATGCTGGGATTTGTAGTTTTGCAACAGCTGGAGGGTCACAGTTTAAGAGATCGCTGTACAGTGATCTCCAAACTGTGGCCCTCCAGATGTTGCAAAACTACATATCCCAGCATGCCCAGACAGCAAACTGCTGTGTAGGCATGCTAGGAGTTGTAGTTTTGCAACTTCTGGAGGGCTCCAGTTTAGAGACCACTGTATAGTGGTCTCAGACTGTAGACCTCCAGATGTTGCCAGGCAACTCACCAGCTTCCGTAGGATCCAAGGAGCCGCATCGTCGTTCTCCTCTTCTGCCGCCGATCACCCCCATTGATCACCGCCTGCTACCGCCGCCCATGAGTAATTAAACTTCTGCGGCAGTCCCTGTCAGTTTCCCCATTCTGCCCTGCCTACTGTGGGTGGGCAGAACAGGGAAACCGAAAGTTAACCCCCCCCCCGCCCCCAATTTGCTATTGGTCGTCGCTTCTTGATGACCAATAGTAGGGATAGGAGGGGTGGCACCCCTGCCACCTCACTCCTATCCCTTCAGGGGGATCATGGGTGTCTCGGACAACCGATATCCCCCTTATATTCCGGGTCACCATAGACCCGTATGACCCGGAATTGGCGACATGTTGCACGGGATGCCTGCTGAATGATTTCAGGAGGCATCCCAGTCCAGTCCCCAACCGGTGCGCGGCGGGGACCTGAATTCCCACGGGCGTATGTATACGCCCTGGGTACTTAACGATAAAAAAACCAGGGTGTATCCATACGCCCTGGGTCCTTAAGGAGTTAAGGGGTTAATAATAATAATAGTAATAAAAATTATGATACTGTTTCTACCATATCCACTTATCCAGAGATATTATGCTAAAGTTATATTGTCATCCTCCATTCCTGGGAATCCACCTCTCCCCTTATACAGATCTCTGATTCCTTAATCATCCAATAGGGGGGCTTGTTTTCCCACTTATGTGCAAAATTTGTTTCCATGTGGACAATATCTTCTGTCTCCATTACAAGCTGTATGTCCAATATGGGAAATGTGCCTTGAATTATGCAGCTCCTCGCTCACTTGTTAATGTATCAAGTGACCCAGAGCCCACCACGTGGAGGTGGCTGCATTTCGGGCTCCTCCCCACCCCCACCCCCAACCATATGCAGACCTTGTGTGACCCAATCAGCATCTTGTTAAACTGGTTCACATTGATCGTCAATGGCCTTTGCTGTAATACTTCTTAGCTTTGTATGTAGGAAGTAAAATGGCATCTTGAATGTGGTCATCATGCCGGTTAGTGTGCGGTTGGCCATGGCCCATGCTCCAACCCACACATTGGATACATAATTGGACCACTTCAGTTTGCTTTTAGCATATTGCCAAGTCCGCTGCAGCCAAGACACTTTGGGCTCCGAGGCATCTTCAGAGGTTGTTGGTAAATCCATCTGGTTATCCGCCATGGTGACTGTCACATGATCGCTGTGCCTGGATTCATGTGGGTCTGAATTGTCACCTAAAGCCATGTCAATAGCCACATCTGCTCGCTGACCACGGTGCTTAATCTTCTTCCCAGGTATTTTATGGATCTCATAATATGGTGGAGTGACCTTATAATGATATAGGTTAGTATACCGCCAAAGGAAACTCGTCACGTAATGTATGAGACACACGACAGGCACCGAGAGAACTGGGATATCTGCAAAATAGCAAAAGCATACAATATATTAGACCTATATTCATTCATGTATTTATGTATATATATATATATATATATATATATATGTCTGTGTGTATGTTCACACAAAATCATTTATCTCACAGGAGTAAACCTTTACCCAATTGCTGTAAGAGACTTAAAGGGGTACTCTGCCCCTAGACATCTTATCCCCTATGTAAAGGATAGGGGATAAGATGTCTGATCGCCGGGGTCCCGCAGCTGGGACCCCAGTGATCTCTGTGCAGCACCTAGCCTTTATTCAGAACACTGGGTGACAGGGTCGTAACGTCACAGCCACGCCCCTCGTGACATCACACCACACCCCCTCCCATAGACTTACATTGAGGGGGCGTGGCCGTGATGTCACGACCCGCACCGCCCGCTCCAAGCATTCAGAACTCTACTATATTAACTTTACACTAATACATTCATGTAAAATCCATTTTTAAACAGAAATTTTGGAAGTTTTCATTATTCCTACCTCTTAGCTTCATGGTCACCGTCCCTACAGGATCCTTTTGCCTAAATAGACAAAATTCTCTTCAATTTGCAAAATAAGCGCAGGTCTAGTAGGAGAACGTGTTCACCCGCCGAACCGAGGAAATAAGTGTTAGGGATTGGATTCTACCCTGGAGAAAGTCTCTTTGATGTGTGATGTCACAGCAGATGACATCACGTGTATGTGTATCCATTGTAATGGCTGTACTGTACTTTACTTACACTATGTACAGTTATATACTGGGGGTTTACAAAGGATTTGAAGATTACAGTTTTAACCCCTTTAGAAGTCACAGCCCATTTTGGTCTTGAGGACAAAGGACAGTTTCATTTTTATGTTTAAAATTTTTCCTCCTCCCCTTCTAAGAGCCATAAATCTTAAAATGTTCAACCTAAAGACCCATATGAGGGTTTGTTTCTTTTGCGACCAACTGTACTTTGTAATGAAACCTTTAATTTTAACATAAAATATATGGTACTATAAAAATGTATATATATTATTTGCGGCAGGAAATTGAGAAGTAAACGGCAATTTTGCAACTTTTGATAGTTTTTATTTTTACACAGTGAAGTGTATGATAACACCGACATGTTCTTTTTATACTGTGGGTCAATGTTTGGGTACACGCTTTACTCTTTTTGTACTGTTTAAAAAAAAAATCAAACTTTTTGAACATTGTAAGTACGTTTTAAATTGTACGAGGGCTAATTTTTTTCCGTATACATCCCTGCATACGGAAAAAGTCATAGAGGTCAGAAGAGGACAATTTTAAAGGTACTAATTTTGGTGCAAAAAGTTATAACTTTTAATGTTAAACAAAATCAAACCTTAATGAGCTGGATATCAATTTAATTGTATGGATCTAAAGAACAAGGTGTCATTTTTACCGAAAAGTGCACTGTGTAGAATCGGAAGTCCCTAAAAAAAAATTCAAAATGGTGTTTGTTTTTTTTTCAATTTTGCCCCACTAATATTTTTTTTCTCGTTTTGCTGTAGATTTTGTGGTGAAATGATTGATGTCATTACAAAGTACAATATGTGGCGCAAAAAAACAGCCCTTATAGGAGTCTGTGTTATGATTTTAAGAAGGTGAGGAGGAAAAAACTTAAGCGCAAAAATGAAAACCTGTTGTCCTGAATTTTTCATGTTCACTGCACCTGCACTCACATTTAACCCCTGGACATGTTTTATTCATATGGTTATGCTTGTATTGGCACTTAATCTGTGATTTGTTGTTTTTATCGGTACCACATTTGCGTACATGTGATTTTTGATGACTTTTTTTTATTTTATTTTTTTCTGGGATGTGATCACAATTCAGCATTGGACTTTTTTTATTTTTACGTTTTATGCCGTTCACCATATGGAATCATTAACACTATATTTTAATAATTCTGACTTTTCTGGACATTGTTATGCCAAATATGTTGACAAATTTTTTTTTTTTTTTACAAATTTTTATTTGTAAAATGGGAAGAGGGGGAATTAATTTTTTTATTGGAGGAGATACTTATTCCCATTATTAAATTATAACTGTTAATAGCTATCTTTTGATTTTTAATACTGATCAGTAATATCGACAATCTACTTCTCTGGTCTCAAGATCTCTGGAGATGGCGCACTACAATGCTCAGAAGAGGAGGAGCGCCATTGAGCTTTTGGAGAGAGAATTTGTTTGGAATGGGAGTCAGGGACCATGTGCGTTTACAAAGGCCCCCGTGGTGCCAGAACAGTGGACCCCCCACATGTGAACCGATTTTGGAAACTACACCCCTCACAGAATTTAATAAGGGGTGCAGTGAACATTTACACCCCACTGGCGTTTGACAGGTCTTTGGAACAGTGGGCTGTGCAAATGAAAAAATGCATTTTTCATTTTCAAGGACCACTGTTCCAAAATTCTGTCAGACACCTGTGGGGTGTAAATGCTCACTGTACCCCCTTATTACATTACATGAGGGGTGTAGTGTCCAAAATGGGATTACATGTGGGGGGGGGGGGGGTCCATTGTTCTGGTACTATGGGGGCTTTGTAAACACACGTGGCCTTCAATTCCGGACAAAATTTATCTTCAAAAGCCCTATGGCACTCCTTCTCTTCTCAGCATTGTAGTGCACCCGCAGAGCACTTCACATCCACATATGGGGTATGTTCTTAATCTGAAGAACAAATTTTGGGGGGCTTTTTTTCCTATTTTCCCTTATGAAAATGAAAAATTTAGGGTAATGCCAGCATTTTAGTGATTTATTTTTTTTTTTTCATTTTCCCATCCAACTTTAATGAAAATTATTTAGTGTTAAGGCTCACTATACCCCTTATGTTCTGTGCGGGTTGTAGTTTCCAAAATGGGGTCACATGTGGGTATTTATTTTTTTGCGTTTATGTCAAAACCACTGTAAAATCAGCCACCCCTGTGCAAATCACCAATTTAGGCCTCAAATGGTCATGGTGGGCTCTCACTCCTGAGCCTTGTTGTGCGTCTGAGAGCATTTTACACCCACATATGTTGTATTTACGTGCTTTTCCTTTTACCGCTTGTGAAAATAAAAAGTATGGGGAAACATTAGCATGTTAGTGTAAAAATTTTAATTTTTTTACACTAACAGGCTGGTGTAGCCCCCAAGTTTTCCTTTTCATAAGGGGTAAAAGGAGAAAAAGCCCCCCAAAATTTGTAGTGCAATTTCTCCCGAGAACGGAAATACCCCATATGTGTCCCTAAACTGTTTCCTTGAAATACGACTGGGCCATGTGCATTTGAGGACTAAATTATTGATTGCATAGGGGTATTCTTCGCCAGTGATTCCCAAACAGGGTGCCTCCAGCTGTTGCTAAACTCCCAGCATGCCTGGACAGTCTTTGGCTGTCCGGAAATGCTGGGAGTCGTTGCTTTGCAACAGGTGGAGGCTCCGTTTTGGAAACACTGCCATACGATACATTTTTCTTTATTGAAGCGGAAAACTCACTGTAAACTCGCCCGTGTGAATGTACCCTGTACAGACCGTGCCTGCTGGGAGTTGAACTTTTGCAACAGCTGGAGGCACACTGGTTGGAAAACCTTCAGTTAGGTTCTGTTACCTAACTCAGTATTTTCCAACCATTGTGCCTCCAGCTGTTGCAAAACTACAACTCCCAGCATGTACTGATCGCCAAAGGGCATGCTGGGAGATGTACAGGGTGGGCCATTTATATGGATACACCTTAATAAAATGGGAATGGTTGGTGATATTAACTTCCTGTTTGTGGCGCATTAGTATATGTGAGGGGGGAAACTTTTCAAGATGGGTGGTGACCATGGCGGCCATTTTGAAGTTGGCCATTTTGAATCCAACTTTTGTTTTTTCAATAGAAAGAGGGTCATGTGACACATCAAACTTTTTGCGAATTTCAAAAGAAAAACAATGATTTGCTTGGTTTTAATGTTCATGAGTTATTTAGAAGTTTCTGACCACTTCTAAAATGTGTTCAATGTGCTGCCCATTGTGTTGGATTGTCAATGCAACCCTCTTCTCCCACTCGTCACACACTGATAGCAAAACCGCAGGAGAAATACTAGCACAGGCTTCCAGTATCCGTAGTTTCAGGTGCTGCAGAATGGGCAAAACAAATATTGGAACAGGACCCTCAGTTTACGCAGAAGATTTGTTCAGTGATGAGGCAAACTTTTATGTGAATGGTGAAGTTAAAGGGGTACTCCACCCCTAGACATCTTATCCCCTATCCAAAGGATAGGGGATAAGATGCCTGATAGCCTCACGCCCCTTCCCATAGACTTGCATTGAGGGGACGGGGCGTGACGTCACATGAGGGAGGAGTCATAACATCACAAACTTCTGTTCCCATGGTCGGGACTCAGACCCTCCAGCGCTTCCCGAGCAGAAAAAAAGGTGGGTGCCGCATGCTATATTGCGGGGGTCCCCAGCGGCGGGACCCCCGCGATCAGACATCTCGCTATAAGATGTCTAGGGGTGGAGTACCCCTTTAACAATCAAAACCACTGCTATTGGTCTGACACTAACCCACATTGCATAGATCCCTGCAAGACTGTTGGAACACAAAAATTTATGGTATGGTGTAGTATATGGGGTACAAAGATAGTGGGGCCATTCTTCATCAATGGAAACCTCAAGGCCACTGGATATGCGAAATTGCTACATGATGATGTGTTTCCCTCTTTATGCACTGAAGCTGGCACGTTCCCTGAGTTTTTTCTAGCAAGATGGTGCACCACCACATTATGGGTGTCAGGTCCGAGCATTCCTAGATGAAAAGTTTCCTGGAAAGTGGATTGGTCGTCGTGGGCCAGTTGAATGGCCCCCAAGGTCTCCCGATCTGACCCCCTTAGACTTTTATCTTTGGGGTCATCTTAAGGCAATTGTCTATTCTGTGAAGATACGAGTTGTGCAGCACCTGAAACTACGGATACTGGAAGCCTGTGCTAGCATTTCTCCTGCGGTGTATATAGTAGTATATAGCAGTGTATACGGATACTGGAAGCCTGTGCTAGCATTTCTCCTGCGGTGTTGCTATCAGTGTGTGAAGAGTGGGAGAAGAGGGTTACATTGACAATCCAACACAATGGGCAGCACATTGAACACTATGTAAGTGGTCAGAAATTTGTAAATAACTCATGAAAGAATAAAGTTACGTTAAAACCAAGCACATCATTGTTTTTCTTGTGAAATTCCCAATAAGTTTGATGTGTCATATAACCCTCTTCTTATTGAAAAAACTAAAGTTGGATTCAAAATGGCCAACTTCAAAACGGCCGCCATGGTCACCACCCATCTTGAAAAGTTTCCCCCCTCACATATACTAATGTGCCACAAACAGGAAGTTAATATCACCAACCATTCCCATTTTATTAAGGTGTATCCATATAAATGGCCCACCCTACAGTTATGCAACAGTTGGAGGTACGCAACTACAACTCCCAGCATGCCAAGACAGCTGTTTGCTGTTTGGGCACGCTGGGATTTGCAGTTTTGCAACATCTGGAGGGCTACAGTTTAGAGACCACTGCACAGTGATCTCCAAATTGTGGCCCTCCAGATATTGCTAGGCAACTCACCAGCTTCCGTAGGATCCAGGGAGCCGTACCGCCATCCTCTTCTGCCGCCGATCGCTGCCCGCTGCTGCCACCGATGGGTAAGTGGACTTCGGTGACGGTCCCTGACGGTTTCCCCGTTCTGACCCACCTATTGTGGGTGGGCAGAATGGGGAAACCGAAAGTTAACCCCCCCCCTGTCCCCAAACTGCTAAAAATAAATAAATAAATGTTTTATGGTCACTGCACTTGCACTCACATTTAACCCCTGGACATGTTGTATTCCTATAGTAATTGCTTGTATGGGCACTGGTAATCATGGAATATTATATGAGATGCTCCGCCAGAATTTTCCATGATTCAAAATTTGGTGACAAACTCAGCAATTTTGACGGAAAAAAAAGGGTTGCGAAAAATAACTCTCACATATTTTAGTCCCTTAAGGACAGAGCCCTTTTTCACCTAAAAGGGGTACTCTGCCCCTAGACATCTTATCCCTTATCCAAAGGATAGTGGATAAGATGGAAGATTGCCGGGGTCCCACTGCTGGGGACCCCCAGGATCTCTGCTGCGCCACACCTCTATTGTTACTGCACAGAGCGTGTTTGCTCTGCGCGTAATGACGGGTGATACAGGGGACGGAGCATCGTGATGTCACGGCTCCGCCCCCTCGTGACGTCACGACCTGCCCCCTCAATACAAGTCTATGGGAGGGGGCATGGCGGTTGCCACACCCCCTGCCACAGACTTGCATTAAGGGGGTGGGCCGTGATGTCACAAGGGGCGGAGCTGTGACGTCACGCTGCTCCGTCCCTTGTATCACCCGTCATTACGCAGAGAGTGAACTCGCTCTGTGCAGTAATAATAGTGCGGTGCCGCAGCGGCGATCCCGGGGGTCCCCAGCAGAGGGACCCCGGCGATCGGACATCTTATACCCTATCCTTTGGATAGGGGATAAGATGTGTAGGGGCGGAGTACCCATTTAAGGATTCAGCCCTTTTTTGCAATTCTGACCACTGTCACTTTATACATTAATAACTCTAAGATGCTTTTACTGATTATTCTGATTCCGAGATTGTTTATTCGCGACATATTCAACTTTAACACAGTGGTAAATTTTCATCGTTACTTGCATCCATTCTTGGTGAAAAATCCCCAAATTTCATGAAAATTTTGCATTTTTCTAACTTTGAAACTCTCTGCTTTTAAGGAAAATGGATATTGCTAATAAATGATATATTGATTCCCATATACAATATGTCTACTTTATATTTGCATCATGAAGTTGATATGTTTTTGCTTTTGGAAGACATCAGAGGGCTTCAAAGTTCAGCAGCAATTTTCCAATTTTCCACAAAATTTTTTCAGGGACCAGTTCAGTTTTGAAGTGCGTTTGAGGGGTCTTCTTATTAGATATACCCCATATATGACCCCATTATAAAAACTGCACCCCCCAAAGTATTCAAACTGACATTCAGAAAGTGTGTTAACCCTTTAGGTGTTTCACAAGAATAGCAGCAACGTTAAGGAGAAATCTAGTCTGCCCAATAATCTGAATACTATGAATAGTCCCTGGCCCTATCTTATATGAAGGATAGCCTTATGCTTATCCCATGCATGTTTAAACTCCTTCACTGTATTTGCAGCGACCACTTCTGCAGGAAGGCTATTCCATGTATCCACTACTCTCTCAGTAAAGTAATACTTCCTGATATTACTGCAAAGACCTTTGCCCCTCTAATTTAAAACTATGTCCTCTTGTGGTAGTTTTTCTTCTTTAAAATATGCTCTCCTCCTTTACCTTGTTGATTCCCTTTATGTATTTAAAAGTCTCTATCATATCCCCTCTGTCTCTTCTTTCTTCCAAACTATACATGTTAAGGTCCTTTAACCCCTTAAGGACCGGGGTTTTTTCCATTTTTGCATTTTCGTTTTTTGCTCCTTGCCTTTAAAAAATCATAACTCTTTCAATTTTGCACCTAAAAATCCATATGATGGCTTATTTTTTGCGCCACCAATTCTACTTTGTAATGACATCAGTCATTTTGCCCAAAAATCTACGGTGAAACGGAAAAAAAAATCATTGTGCGACAAAATTGAAAAAAAAAACGCAGTTTTGTAACTTTTGGGGGCTTCCGTTTCTACGTAGTACATTTTTCGGTAAAAATGACACCTTATCTTTATTTTGTAGGTCCATACGATTAAAATGATACCCTACTTATATAGGTTTGATTTTGTCGGACTTCTGGAAAAAATCATAACTACATGAAGGAAAATTAATACGTTTAAAATTGTCATCTTCTGACCCCTATAACTTTTTTATTTTTCTGTGTATGGGTAGTATGAGGGCTAATTTTTTACGCCCTGATCTGAAGTTTTTAACGATACCATTTTTTGCATTGATAGGACTTATTGATCGCTTTTTATTCATTTTTAAATGATATAAAAAGTGACCAAAAATGCACTATTTTGGACTTTGGAATTTTTTTGCGCGCACGCCATTGACCGAGTGTTTTAATTAATGATATATTTTTATAATTCGGACATTTCCGCACGCAGTGATACCATATATGTTTATTTTTATTTACACTGTGTTTTTTTTTTTTTTTATTGGAAAAGGGGGGTGATTCAAACTGTTACGCCGAGCGCTCCGGGTTCCCGCTCCTCCCCGGAGCGCTCGCTTCTCCCCCTCCGCTGCAGCGCTCCGGTCACGTCCTCTGACCCGGGGCGCTGCGATCCTGCTGTCAGCCGGGATGCGATTCGCGATGCGGGTAGCGCCCGCTCGCGATGCGCACCCCGGCTCCCCTACCTGACTCGCTCCCCGTCTGTTCTGTCCCGGCGCGCGCGGCCCCGCTCCCTAGGGCGCGCGCGCGCCGGGTCTCTGCGATTTAAAGGGCCACTGCGCCGCTGATTGGCGCAGTGGTTCCAATTAGGGTTATCACCTGTGCACTTCCCTTTATTACCTCACTTCCCTTGCACTCCCTTGCCGGATCTTGTTGCCTTAGTGCCAGTGAAAGCGTTCCTTGTGTGTCCCTTGCCAGTGTTTCCAGACCTTCTGCCGTTGCCCCTGACTACGATCCTTGCTGCCTGCCCCGACCTTCTGCTACGTCCGACCTTGCTTCTGCCTACTCCCTTGTACCGCGCCTATCTTCAGCAGCCAGAGAGGTGAGCCGTTGCTAGTGGATACGACCTGGTCACTACCGCCGCAGCAAGACCATCCCGCTTTGCGGCGGGCTCTGGTGAAAACCAGTAGTGGCTTAGAACCGGTCCACTAGCACGGTCCACGCCAATCCCTCTCTGGCACAGAGGGTCCACTACCTGCCAGCCGGCATCGTGACAGTAGATCCGGCCATGGATCCCGCTGAAGTTCCTCTGCCAGTTGTCGCTGACCTCACCACGGTGGTCGCCCAGCAGTCACAACAGATTGCGCAACAAGGCCAACAGCTGTCTCAACTGACCGTTATGCTACAACAGTTGCTACCACAGCTTCAGCAGTCATCTCCTCCGCCAGCTCCTGCACCTCCTCCGCAGCGAGTGGCCGCTCCTGGGATACGCTTATCCTTGCCGGATAAATTTGATGGGGACTCTAAGTTTTGCCGTGGCTTCCTTTCCCAATGTTCCCTGCATCTGGAGATGATGTCGGACCTGTTTCCCACTGAAAGGTCTAAGGTGGCTTTCGTAGTCAGTCTTCTGTCCGGAAAAGCCCTGTCATGGGCCACACCGCTCTGGGACCGCAATGACCCCGTCACTGCCTCTGTACACTCCTTCTTCTCGGAAATCCGAAGTGTCTTTGAGGAACCTGCCCGAGCCTCTTCTGCTGAGACTGCCCTGTTGAACCTGGTCCAGGGTAATTCTTCCGTTGGCGAGTATGCCGTACAATTCCGTACACTTGCTTCAGAATTGTCCTGGAATAATGAGGCCCTCTGCGCGACCTTCAAAAAAGGCCTATCCAGCAACATTAAAGATGTTCTGGCCGCACGAGAAATTCCTGCTAACCTACATGAACTTATTCACCTAGCCACTCGCATTGACATGCGTTTTTCTGAAAGGCGTCAGGAACTCCGTCAAGATATGGACTCTGTTCGCACGAGGCGTTTCGTCTCCTCGGCTCCTCTCTCCTCTGGTACCCTGCAATCTGTTCCTGTGCCTCCCGCCGTGGAGGCTATGCAGGTCGACCGGTCTCGCCTGACACCTCAAGAGAGGACACGACGCCGTATGGAGAACCTCTGCCTGTACTGTGCTAGTACCGAACACTTCCTGAGGGATTGTCCTATCCGTCCTCCCCGCCTGGAAAGACGTACGCTGACTCCGCACAAAGGTGAGACAGTCCTTGATGTCTACTCTGCTTCTCCACGTCTTACTGTGCCTGTGCGGATGTCTGCCTCTGCCTTCTCCTTCTCTACAGTGGCCTTCTTGGACTCTGGATCTGCAGGAAATTTTATTTTGGCCTCTCTCGTCAACAGGTTCAACATCCCAGTGACCAGTCTCGCCAGACCCCTCTACATCAATTGTGTAAATAATGAAAGATTGGACTGTGCCATACGTTTCCGCACGGAGCCCCTTCTTATGAGTATCGGATCTCATCATGAGAGGATTGAACTTTTGGTCCTCCCCAATTGCACCTCGGAGATTCTCCTTGGACTTCCCTGGCTTCAACTTCATTCCCCAACCCTGGATTGGTCCACTGGGGAGATCAAGAGTTGGGGGTCCTCTTGTTCCAAGAACTGTCTAAAACCGGTTCCCAGTAACCCTTGCCGTAACTCTGTGGTTCCTCCAGTAACCGGTCTCCCTAAGGCCTATATGGACTTCGCGGATGTTTTCTGCAAAAAACAAGCTGAGACTCTACCTCCTCACAGGCCTTATGATTGCCCTATCGACCTCCTCCCGGGTACTACTCCACCCCGGGGCAGAATTTATCCTCTCTCTGCCCCAGAGACTCTTGCCATGTCCGAATACGTCCAGGAGAATCTAAAAAAGGGCTTTATCCGTAAATCCTCCTCTCCTGCCGGAGCCGGATTTTTCTTTGTGTCCAAAAAAGATGGCTCCCTACGTCCTTGCATTGACTACCGCGGCCTTAATAAAATCACGGTTAAGAACCGCTACCCCTTACCCCTCATCTCTGAACTCTTTGATCGCCTCCAAGGTGCCCACATCTTCACTAAATTGGACTTAAGAGGCGCCTATAACCTCATCCGCATCAGAGAGGGGGACGAGTGGAAAACGGCATTTAACACCAGAGATGGACACTTTGAGTATCTGGTCATGCCCTTTGGACTGTGCAATGCCCCTGCCGTCTTCCAAGACTTTGTCAATGAAATTTTTCGTGATCTGTTATACTCCTGTGTTGTGGTATATCTGGACGATATCCTAATTTTTTCTGCCAATCTAGAAGAACACCGCCAGCATGTCCGTATGGTTCTTCAGAGACTTCGTGACAACCAACTCTATGCCAAAATTGAGAAATGTCTGTTTGAATGCCAATCTCTTCCTTTTCTAGGATATTTGGTCTCTGGCCAGGGACTACAGATGGATCCAGACAAACTCTCTGCCGTCTTAAATTGGCCACGCCCCTCCGGACTCCGTGCTATCCAACGCTTTTTGGGGTTCGCCAATTATTACAGGCAATTTATTCCACATTTTTCTACCATTGTGGCTCCTATCGTGGCTTTAACCAAGAAAAATGCTGATCCCAAGTCTTGGCCTCCTCAAGCAGAGGACTCCTTTAAACGACTCAAGTCTGCCTTTTCTTCGGCTCCCGTGCTCTCCAGACCTGACCCTTCCAAACCCTTCCTATTGGAGGTTGATGCCTCCTCAGTAGGAGCTGGAGCAGTTCTTCTACAAAAAAATTCTTCCGGGCATGCTGTCACTTGTGGTTTTTTCTCTAGGACCTTCTCTCCAGCGGAGAGGAACTACTCCATCGGGGATCGAGAGCTTCTAGCCATTAAATTAGCACTTGAGGAATGGAGGCATCTGCTGGAGGGATCAAGATTTCCTGTTATTATCTACACCGACCACAAGAACCTCTCCTACCTCCAGTCGGCCCAACGGCTGAATCCTCGCCAGGCCCGGTGGTCTCTGTTCTTTGCCCGATTTAATTTTGAGATTCACTTTCGTCCTGCCGATAAGAACATTAGGGCCGATGCTCTCTCTCGTTCCTCGGATGCCTCAGAAGTTGATCTCCCTCCGCAACACATCATTCCACCTGACTGCCTGATCTCCACTTCTCCTGCCTCCATCAGGCAGACTCCTCCAGGAAAGACCTTTGTTTCTCCACGCCAACGCCTCGGAATCCTCAAATGGGGTCACTCCTCCCATCTCGCAGGTCATGCGGGCATCAAGAAATCTGTGCAACTCATCTCCCGCTTCTATTGGTGGCCGACTCTGGAGACGGATGTTGGGGACTTTGTGCGAGCCTGCACTATCTGTGCCCGGGATAAGACTCCTCGCCAGAAGCCCGCTGGTTTTCTTCATCCTCTGCCTGTCCCCGAACAGCCTTGGTCTCTGATTGGTATGGATTTTATTACTGATTTACCCCCTTCCCGTGGCAACACCGTTGTTTGGGTGGTCGTTGATCGATTCTCCAAAATGGCACATTTCATCCCTCTTCCTGGTCTTCCTTCTGCGCCTCAGTTGGCTAAACAATTTTTTGTACACATTTTTCGTCTTCACGGGTTGCCTACGCAGATTGTCTCGGATAGAGGGGTCCAATTCGTGTCTAAATTCTGGAGAGCTCTCTGTAAACAACTCAAGATTAAATTAAATTTTTCCTCTGCATATCATCCCCAGTCCAATGGACAAGTAGAAAGAATTAACCAGATCCTGGGTGATTATTTGCGACATTTTGTTTCCTCCCGCCAGGATGACTGGGCAGATCTCCTTCCATGGGCCGAATTCTCGTATAACTTCAGGGTCTCTGAATCTTCCTCCAAATCCCCATTTTTCGTGGTGTACGGCCGTCACCCTCTTCCCCCCCTCCCTACCCCCTTGCCCTCTGGTCTGCCCGCTGTGGATGAAATTTCTCGTGACCTTTCCATTATATGGAGAGAGACCCAAAATTCTCTCTTACAGGCTTCTTCACGCATGAAGAGATTCGCGGATAAGAAAAGAAGAGCTCCCCCCGTTTTTTCCCCTGGAGACAAGGTATGGCTCTCCGCTAAATATGTCCGCTTCCGTGTCCCTAGCTACAAGTTGGGACCACGCTATCTTGGTCCTTTCAAAATTTTGTGTCAAATTAATCCTGTCTCTTATAAACTTCTTCTTCCTCCTTCTCTTCGTATCCCTAATGCCTTTCACGTCTCTCTTCTCAAACCACTCATCCTCAACCGTTTTTCTCCCAAATCTGTTCCTCCCACTCCTGTTTCCGGCTCCTCGGACGTCTTCTCGGTCAAGGAGGTTTTGGCTGCCAAAAAGGTCAGAGGAAAAAATTTTTTTTTAGTAGACTGGGAGGGTTGTGGTCCTGAAGAGAGATCCTGGGAACCTGAGGACAACATCCTTGACAAAAGTCTGCTCCTCAGGTTCTCAGGCTCCAAGAAGAGGGGGAGACCCAAGGGGGGGGGTACTGTTACGCCGAGCGCTCCGGGTTCCCGCTCCTCCCCGGAGCGCTCGCTTCTCCCCCTCCGCTGCAGCGCTCCGGTCACGTCCTCTGACCCGGGGCGCTGCGATCCTGCTGTCAGCCGGGATGCGATTCGCGATGCGGGTAGCGCCCGCTCGCGATGCGCACCCCGGCTCCCCTACCTGACTCGCTCCCCGTCTGTTCTGTCCCGGCGCGCGCGGCCCCGCTCCCTAGGGCGCGCGCGCGCCGGGTCTCTGCGATTTAAAGGGCCACTGCGCCGCTGATTGGCGCAGTGGTTCCAATTAGGGTTATCACCTGTGCACTTCCCTTTATTACCTCACTTCCCTTGCACTCCCTTGCCGGATCTTGTTGCCTTAGTGCCAGTGAAAGCGTTCCTTGTGTGTCCCTTGCCAGTGTTTCCAGACCTTCTGCCGTTGCCCCTGACTACGATCCTTGCTGCCTGCCCCGACCTTCTGCTACGTCCGACCTTGCTTCTGCCTACTCCCTTGTACCGCGCCTATCTTCAGCAGCCAGAGAGGTGAGCCGTTGCTAGTGGATACGACCTGGTCACTACCGCCGCAGCAAGACCATCCCGCTTTGCGGCGGGCTCTGGTGAAAACCAGTAGTGGCTTAGAACCGGTCCACTAGCACGGTCCACGCCAATCCCTCTCTGGCACAGAGGGTCCACTACCTGCCAGCCGGCATCGTGACACAAACTTTTAATAGGGGAGGAGTTAAATGATCTTTATTCACTTTTTTTTTTGCAGTGTTATAGGTCCCATAGGGACCTATAACACTGCACAAACTGATCTTCATCATTGATCACTGGTTTCTCATAAGAAACCAGTGATCAACGATTCTGCCGCATGACTGCTCAGGCCTGGATCTCAGGCACTGAGCAGTCATTCGGCGATCGGACAGCGAGGAGGCAGGTAGGGGCCCTCCCGCTGTCCTGTCAGCTGTTCGGGATGCCGCGATGCAGCTCTGAGCGCGCGGCTAAAGGGTTAATAGCGCGCGGCGCCGCGATCGGCGCTGCACGCTATTAGAGGCGGGTCCTGGCTTCACTATGACGCTGGGCCCGCCGTGATATGACGCGGGGTTACTGTGTAACCCCGCGTTATATCAGGAGAGCAGGACCAAGGGCGTACCTGTACGCCCTTGGTCCTTAAGGGGTTAACCTTTCCTTGTAAGTTTTATTCTGCAATCCATGTACTAGTTTAGTAGCTCTTCTCTGAACTCTCTCTAGAGTATCTATATCCTTCTGGAGATACGGCCTCCAGTACTGTGCACAATACTCCAATTGAGGTCTCACCAGTGTTCTGTACAGCGGCATGAGCACTTCTCTCTTTCTACTGCTTATACCTCTCCCTATACAGCCAAACATTCTGCTAGCGTTTCCTGCTGCTCTTTTACATTGTCTACCTACCTTTAAGTCTTCTGAAATAATTACCCCTAAATCAATTTCCTCAGATACTCAGGTCAGGGCAGTGTCAAATAATCTATATTCTGCCTGAGGGTTTTTACGCCCCAGGTGCATTATCTTGCACTTATCCACATTTAATTTCAGTTGCCAGAGTTCTGACCATTCTTCTAGTTTGCCTTAATCCTTTTCCAATTGGCGGATCCCTCCAGGAACATCAACCCTGTTACATATCTTTGTGTCATCAGCAAAAAGACATACCTTACCATCGAGACCTTCTGTAATATCGCTAATGAAGATATTAAACAATATTGGTCCCAGTACAGATCCCTGAGGTCCCCACTGGTGACAAGACCTTGCTCTGAATATTCTCCATTGACTACAACCCTCTGTTGTCTGTTACTCAGCCACTGCCTAATCCACTCAACAATATTGGAGTCCAAGCTCTATGACTGTAGTTTATTGATAAGTCTTCTATGTGGGACAGTGTCAAAAACCTTACTAAAATTTAGATATGCAATGTCTACTGCCCCTCCGCCATCTATTAGTTTAGTCACCCAGTCAAAAAAATCTATAAGATTTGTTTGAAATGATCTCTCTGAAGTCAACCCATGTTGTTTTTCATCTTGCAATCCATGGGATTTTAGATGTTCCACAATCTTATCCTTTAGTAGGGTTTCCATTAATTTCCCCACTATTGATGTCAGACTTACTGGCCTATAGTTGCTTGATTCCTCCTTACTACCTTTCTTGTGAATGGGCACAACATTTGCTAATTTCCAATCTTCCGGGACGGCTCCTTTAACCATTGATTGGTTAAATAAATCTGCTAACGGTTTTGCTAGCTCACCACTAAACTCTTTTAATAATTTTGGGTGTATCCCATCAGGCCCCTGTGATTTATTTGTCTTCACTTAAGGCAGTCGGCTAGCCCCTTATTCTCTTCTACATGCCTTCCTTCCTTTGTTTTTAATTTAGTTATTCCTTTTTTTTATTTCCTTTTTTCATTTATATATCTGAAGAATGTCTTATCCCCTTTATTCACAGACTGAGCTAGTTTTTCTTCTGCCTGTGCTTTAGAAGTTCTTATAACTTGCTTGGTCTCTTTCTGCCTATCTTCATTGCTCTGGTTGTTTTATAATTACTAAATGCTAGTTTTTTGTTTTTTATGATTTTGGCCACTTCTGCTGAGTACCACAGTGGTCTCTTCCTTTTTCTGCTTTTACTGACAAGTCTTGTGCAATTTTCTGTTGCCTTCAATAAAGCGTCTTTTAAGTAGTCCCATTTCTCCTGAACTCCATGTAATTTGTTCCAGTCTGATAGGGACTCATTTATGACTAATTTCATTTTTGAAAATTCTGTTTTTCTAAAATCTAAAACTTTTGTTTTTGTGTGGTGTGACTCCTTCACTGTTCTTATATTAAACCACACTGACTGGTGATCACTAGATCCAGAGCTTTCGCCTACAATAACATCATATACCAAATCCCCATATGTGAATACCAAATCCAAAATGGCCTCCTTCCGCGTTGGCTCCTCAACCACTTGTTGTAGAGATAATCCCAGTAGGGAATTTAGAATATTTGTACTCCTGGCCGAATCAGCTATTTTGGTTTTCCAGTTTATATCCGGAAGATTGAAGTCTCCCATAATGATAACTTCTCCTTTCATTGTCATTTTAGATATTTTTTCAACTAGTAGATCATCTACTTCTTTAACTTGGCCAGGTGGTCTGTATATCACACCTACACGAGTTACTGCATGGTTACCAAACTGCAACGTAACCCAAACTGACTCTGTGGTTTCCTCACTAACTTGTATTAGGTTAGATTTTATGCTATCTTTCACATACAGGGCCACTCCTCCTCCTTTCTTGCCTTCTCTGTCTCTTCTGTATAAAGAGTACCCTGGTATGGATATGTCCCAGTTATTCCTTTCATTAAACCATGTCTCAGTAACGGCATTGGTTGTGTAGTGTTTTTATGGTACATTCACATGGGCGGAGATTTACAGTAAGTTTGAGCTGCGATGGAAAATTTGGAAAAACTCCCAGCATGCACTGGCAGACCATATATGCTGGGAGTTGTAGTTATGCAACAGCTGGAGGCACATTGGTTGGGAAACACAGAGTTTGTTACTTTACTCAGTGTTTCGCAACCATTGTGCCTTCAGCTGTTGCAAAACTAGAACACCCAGCATGTACAGTCTCAGTGCATGCTGGGAGTTGTATTTTTGCAACAGCTGGAGGCACACTGGTTGCAAAACACTGAGGTAGGTAACAAACTCTGTTTCACAACCAATGTGTCTCCAGCTGTTGCAAAACTGCAACAATCAGCATGCATTGACAGCCGAAGGGCATGCTGAGAGTTGTAGTTTTGCAACAGCTGGAGGCACACTGCTACAACTCCCAGCATACCCTTTGGTAGTCTGTGCATGTTGGGAGGTGTAGTTATGAAAAACTAGATGCACACTTTTTCATAGAAAAAATGTGCCTCCAGCTGTTGCATTACCACAACTCCCAGCATGCACAGACTACCAAAGGGCATGCTGGGAGTTGTAGTTGGAACTCCAGCTGTTGCAAAACTACAACTCCCAGCATTCCCTTTGGCTTTGCATGCCGAGAGTTGTTGCTAAGCAACATCAGGAGGTGAACAGGCCTCACCTCCTGCTGTATCCTGCCGCCGGGACCGCCGCACTGTATCCTGCCGCCGGGCCCAATCCTGCTGCTGCTTCGACCGATCAATCACGTGATCGTGAGGTGTCACCCATGCCACCTCACTCCTGCTGAGTAAGGGGGAATGGGGCTGTCTCGGACAGCCCCATTCACCCTTTTTTTCCGGGTCACCGGGTCACCAGAGACCCAATTGACACGGAATAACCACAAATCGCACATCTGAATGGACCTCTGGACCCCTCCTGGGCAATATGCCGGGATGCCTGCTGAACGATATCAGCAGGCATCCCGGTCCATGCCCAGCGAACGGCAGGAGCTGGAAGAACGCAGGGCATACCTATACGCCCTGAGTCCTTAAGGACTCGGAAATGGGGGCATATGGATACGCCCTGCGTCCTTAAGGGGTTAATATTTTAAAAGCAGCACAAGAGACCTTTAAAAATGTGAGGAGAAAAAAAATGGTGTGATTAATATCGCTGGAACAGAAATGACAGTAATTTTTTGATATCTCACCCAATGTGAACTGAACTCAACCCACTTGTAAGTCTGAGTTTACCTGCTACTACATTGAGATGTGGTGACTGGGGTGTTGCAGTATGTAACAGGGTCTGGTTGTATAAACCCTGGGGGCAAGATGTTGTTAACCCCTTAGTGTTCGTGACGCCAGGATGTGTTTATTCCGGTATGGTAACCGCCGTCAACCAATCCAGAAATGGTTTGTAATAAAGGAATGTCCACAGCAAGGATTCTGAATAAACTGGAACTTTTACTTGAAATGTTTAGGGAACAGTCATTACAATTATGCAGTTCCTTCAGAGGCAACCGGGACACAGGATACCTTGCAGGCTTGCTGGGACTTGTAGTTTTGAGGATATTTATGCAGGCCACTGTGCTACTAATATATTCCTTAGCTGAGGAGTAGTCACTGGATTTGTAGAGAGAATTGTAACTCACGTTTTAGAAGTGGCTGTGTTTCTTTAGGCTTTGGCCTAGATGAGATGAATTTGCAGTATACAGGACTTTGTGCTTCCTTTTAAGTCCAAGAGATAAGAGAGAGAGAATAGAGACTTCAGCACCTTATATACTAGGGGGCTGGACTAAAGCCCATTGGTTGCTAATGCCTGGGGTTCCTGTGCCCATGGAACTCTGGGTATATCACATGACAGTAGATCACATGACCAAGGAAGGTCCTATACATTTTATACAAACTGTACAACTTTATACATATGAATAATAGATGCACATAATGAATATACACTGCATTTATATGAGACAACAAGGGGGGAGCCCTGCAGGAGAGCCCTATGGACCTAAGAGACTCTTCCTGAAGGGACAGGTCCTGTACCGGGACACCTCAAATCCCCTTGTTTAATGAAAGTCGCCCTCAACGTCTGTCCCCTTAGGGAGAGGAGCGAAATGGCCATTGGGCCGAATGTAGTTCTGAAGCATTTAACTATAACGTCCAATTTCAGTACACATTAAAATGTCCATACATGCTCTGTAACTTGGGAACAGGAGGATATTGGTTAACTTTAGTACTTGCTGGATATAATTTACCATTTAATGGTTGAGACAAGGTTCCTTAAAGGGGTACTCCGCTGCCCTGTGTCGGAAGCTCCGCTCCCCAGCGTCCGGAAGTTTATTGTTCCTGACGCTGTGTGCGGGCTTCCGTGTTCAGGGCTGCCCCTCGTGACGTCACGCCGCCCCCTTCATGATGTTATGCCCGCCCCCTCAATGAAAGTCTATAGGAAGGGGGCATGATGGCCATCGTGCCCCCCTTCTCATAGTCTTTCGCTGAGGGGGAGGGCGTGACATCACGAAGGGGGCCGGCGTGACGTCACGAGGGGCAGCCCTGAACACGGAAGCCCGCACACAGCGTCCGGAACAATAAACTTCCGGACGCTGGGAAGCGGAGCATCGGACACAGGGCAGCGGAGTACCCCTTTAAGAACACAGCCATGAATATGGTAACAATACTTTTACATTTTACAACAATACCTTTATTTATTTTTATTATTGTTTTTTTTATAGAGATATACCTACATATTATTATGCATCTCTAATGACTATGCACATATTATTAGTACTATCACATTTGACTGACTGACAATCTTACTGACATTTGACTGCTATATAGAGTGGGGATCAAAAGTTTGGGCACCCCATGTAAAAATTTGTATTAAAGAAGCCAAGGAAAGATTGAAAAATCTCCAAAAGGCATCAAATTACAGATTTGACATTCTTATAATACGTCAACAAAAGTTAGATTTTATTTCCATCATTTACACTTTCAAAATAACAGAAAACAAAAAGATGGCGTCTGCAATAGTTTGGGTACCCTGCAGAATTTATAGCATGCACTGCCCCCTTTGCACAGCTGAGACCTGCCAGTGTCATGGATTGTTCTCAATCATCATCTGGGAAGACCAGGTGATGTGAATCTCAAAGGTTTTAAATGCCCAGACTGATCTGACCTTGCCCCAACAATCAGCACCATGGGTTCTTCTAAGCAGTTGTCTAGAAATCTGAAACTGAAAATAGTTGATGCTCACAAAGCTGGAGACGGCTATGAGAAGATAGCAAAACATTTTCAGGTGTCAATATCCTCTGTTCGGAATGTAATTAAGAAATGGCAGTCATCAGGAACAGTGGAAGTTAAAACAAGATCTGGAAGACCAAAAAAATATCAAACAGAACAGCTCGCAGGATTGTGAGAAAAACAATTCAAAACCCAGAAAGATCTGGCAGACACTGGAGTTGTGGTACACTATTCCACTATAAAAACATACTTGTACAAATATGGTCTTCATGGAAGAGTCATCAGAAGAAAACCTCTTTTACATCCTCACCACAAAAATTAGCGTTTGACCGTTTTGGAAACAAGTTCTGTGGATCGATGAGGTTAAAATTGAACTTTTTGGCCGGAATGAGCAAAGGTACGTTTGGAGAAGAAGGGGAACAGAATTTAATGAAAAGCACCTCTGTCCAACTGTTAAGCATGGGTGAGAGGATCAATCATGCTTTGGGGTTGTATTGCAGCCAGTGGCACAGGGAACATCTCACGAGTAGAAGGAAAAATGGATTCAATAAAACTTCAGCAAATTTTGGATGATAACTTGATGCCATCTGTGAAAAAGCTGAAGTTAAATAGAGGATGGCTTCTACAAATGGATAATGATCCTAAACACACCTCGAAATCCACGGGGGATTACATCAAGAGGCGTAAACTGAAGGTTTTGCCATGGCCTTCACAATTTCCCAACCTCAACATAATTGAAAATGTTTGGATAGATGTTGAAAGAACAGTGCGTGACAGACAGCCCAGAAATCTCAAAGAACTGGAAAACTTTAGTAAGAAAGAATGGGCAAAGATACCTCAAACAAGAATTGAAAGACCCTTGGCTGGCTACAAAAAGTGTTTACAAGCTGTGATACTTGACAAAGGGGGCAGTACAAGATATTAACTCTGCAGGGTGCCCAAACTTTTGCAGACACCATTTTTTTGTTTTCTGTTATTTTGAAAGTGTAATTGATGGAAATAAAATCTAAATTTTGTTGACATATTATAAGAATGTCTAATCTGTAATTTGATGCTTCTTGGAGATTTTTCCATCTTTCCTTGGCTTCTTTATGCACATTAATACAAATTTTTACCTGGGGTGCCCAAACTTTTGATCCCCACTGTATGGTATGCATGATGTCTGCAATGGTTATACATACTCGACATTATCTCACTGTTGCTGCTACTACATTGAGATGTGGTGACTGGGGTGTAGCAGTATGTAACAGGGTCTGGTTGTATAAACCCTGGGGGCAAGATGTTGTTAACCCCTTAGTGTTCGTGACGCCAGGATGTGGTTATTCTGGTATGGTAACCGCCATCAATCAACCCAAGAACGGTTTGTAATAAAGGAATGTCCACAGCAAGGATTCTAAATAAACTGGAACGTTTACTTGTTTAGGGAACAGTCTTTACAATTATGCAGTTCCTTCAGAGGCAACCGGGACACAGGATACCTCACAGGTTTGCTTGGACTTGTTATTATTGAGATATTTAGGTAGACCACTGTGCTACTGATATATTCCTTAGCTGAGGAGTAGTCACTGGATTTGTAGAGAGAATTGTAACTCATGTTTTAGAAGTGGTTGTGTTTCTTTTGGCTTTGGTCTAGATGAGATGAATTTGCAGTATACAGGACTTTGTGCTTCCTTTTGAGTCCAAGAAATAAGAGAGTATAGAGACTACAGCCACTTATATACTAGGGGGCTGGACTAAAGCCCATTGGTTGCTAATGCCTGGGGTTCCTGTGCCGATGGAACTCTGGGTATATCACATGACAGTAGATCACATGACCAAGGAAGGTCCTATACATTTTATAGAAACTGTACAAATTTATACATATGAACAATTAATACACATAATGAATATACACTGCATTTATAAGAAAAGGGGGGAGCCCTGCAGGAGAGCCCTATGAACCTAAGGGACTCTTCCTGAGGGGACTTAAGGATGGTACAGGATAGGTCCTATACCGGGACACCACAAAGCTTAATGTTAATTATAGAAACAATTATATAACAACTCTATTATTTTATGGTTAAAAATACACACTGCACACCTTGTTAATTGTAGGACACGTACATGCTGGCGTACCCACTATATTTGAAAATGTTGTGTAAAAAATAGAATAAGGCACAAAATAATTGTGTAAGATTTTTACAGACTACGTAAATAACCCATATGTGGCACTAAAATTTTCCATAAAAAAAAAAAAAAAAAATCCATAGTAATGCAGCTTCATGCACATTTTGGGGTGGGTAATGTACCGAGCCGCTTTTTTTTTGTGTGGCTTCACTATTGTTTATGTGCCTGTTGGTGCTGCGCTGCCTTCCTTCCTGATGTAAACTCCTTCCTCAGCGCGGTGACGCATGTCTCCACCCACCAACGTCACAAAATGTGGGCTCAAAATTAAACAAAAAAGCCCCCAGGGTACGGATATTCATGGTGCGGCATAGTGTGTTTTTAATACTTTTTTAATTTCAGAGGAGGGTGGATGGGTTGTTGCGGGATAGTTGGAGTGCAGCTATTTAGTGCCAGGGAGGCCAGTCAGGGTGTCACCTGATGCAGTACACCCCCTCCCAGTCACTCTCTAGTAACACTAATGGTAATAAAGGGTAGATAAAGAACTTTGGCTATTAACATAAGGGAAAACTTTTCTATTTTAAAAAAAGGCTTTTGCAAGTGGGTTTCCCAGGTTTTGCTTCCGTGCGATTTATTTTTCAAAGTCGTGCGACTTTTTGATAAATAGGTCACACATAAGCAAAAGTAAGTTAAAAAACAATTGTCATATAAAAGCCGTACGTTTGAAAAGAATGATAAATCTCCTTCAAAAAGTTTTTTCTGGAACTTCGTTTCTCGGCACAGATGTCTCTACCATGATATCCGTCTTCCAGAGCTGCCAAGGAGACTTCCAATAACAATACTCCAGATCACAAAAATTCTGGAGACGGCTTCAGCAGCAGCGGAGGAACAAGATGAGACACACAACTCGTGTTGCTTTTGGCTCCAAAGAAATGGAATCTGCATTAAGTGCAAGTTCCCACTTCAAAGGTTAGGACCATTCCCATATAATCTTACACTAAGAGCTATTCTCATACCGGCCCCACTGCATCTGTACAGCACAGTGTTTCCCAACCAGGGTGTCTCCACCTGTTACATAACTACAACTCCCAGCATGCCCTTTGGCTGTGCATGCTGGGAGTTGTAGTTATGAAACAGTAGGAGGCACACAGGCCTCACCTCCTGCTGCCAGTCATTTCCTGCCGCCGACAGTAAGCTTTCCCCGCCGCTGCACACTACATGGTCGGTACCCGCTCTCGCCCTCCAGACTAGGGGCAGAACGGGTGCCGTCAGGACAGCCCAGAAGACGCAGTGATTCATCAGCCGGTCTCAGCCGACCAATCACCATGATCGTGAGGTGGCACCAGTGCCACCTCACTCCTGCTGGGCAATTGTGATTGGTGCTGTCTCGGACATTCGGTATTCGGTACATTCGGGTAAATCTTTTTATTCTTTTTTGGACTTTTTTAGCGATCCTAAAAAATTATGGAGATTTTATTAAAATTTCGTAGGGTACCATAAAAAAATAATAATAAAAAAGATACAGAAGTGATGGAAAAAATTGTATCTAACGAAATGTATCTTTTTTTATTGTGAAATGTTTATAAATTTTTAAACAGGGATCAATTTATGTGAGCGGGTAAAGCACTAAAAATGTAGCCGACAATAATAAAAATGTATTGTGTGCGTGTTTTTCATTTTTTTTTAAACATTTTTTAGGTAGTACTACTACTCCCAGCATGGAACACACTGTTCCATGATGGTAGTAGTAGTTACCTGTACTAATTGACAGATCGCCGGGGTCCCTTGCGATCCTCTTGTATAGATGCGGCGGCAGCTCTTCTATGGTCCCCTGCACTCACGTATATATACACATATTCATATTTCCCGCAGAGCTGTGATTGGCCAGATGGTTCCAGCCAATCACAGCTCTCTGTGAGAAATAGGAATATGTGTATATATACGGCCGTGCAGGGGACCATAGGAGCGCGGCCGCCGCATCCATACATTATACAGGAGCATCACAGCGGGTGTCAGGAGTGATACCCGCAGTGATCTTTCCTTTACTACAAGTACTACTACTCCCAACAATGGAGTACACTCTGCTCCATGCTGGGAGCTGTAGTACCTGCATTAATCGACAGATCGCAGCAGGTGTCAGAAGTTACACTCGCTGCGATATGTCTATTAATGCAGGTACTACAGCTCCCAGCATGGAGCAGAGTGTGCTCCATGTTGGGAGTATTAGTACCAGCAGTAAGGGACAGATCCCAGCGGGTGTCACTCCTCCTGACACCCGCTGCTATCGCCCTTATGTGAATGTCGGGATCAGCTGTTCTCAGGGCTACAGAGCCGGGAGAACAGCTGACGCTGAGCCGTAGGTATACATCGTATATCTACTGCCCAGCAAGAACTTAAAGTGAACCTGCAATGTGTATACAGTATACACATTGCTGGCTCACTTAACCCCTTGCTGAGCTGTGCGTTATGCGCAAGCCCAGCAAGGGAAGAGTTAACTTACACTGCTGGACAGTGTAGGTTAACCCTTTGGGCAGTATACACTATATACAGCTATCTATAGATAGCTGTATATAGTGTATACAGAAGATGAAGTCCGCTTTCCTCCCTCGAGTATCAGGCAGGTCCGTGTAGCTCCGCCCCCAGTGATGATGTCATTAGGGGGCGGAGCTACAGAAGGGAACAAGGCTAGTTAATCTGAAGCTCTGTTCACATTGTCCGTTTTGTATAATGTGAACAGACCCTTCTGGCAGTGTCTACCCAGACAGAGAGACTCCAGCTGTTGCTAAACTACAACTCCCAGCATGCCCAGACAGCCAAAGGCTGTCTGGGCATGCTGGGAGTTGTAGTTTTGCACCAATTGGTGGCTCCCTGTTTTGGTAGACATTGCATCATGGGTGCGCCAAAACGGCGGACAGCGCCAAAAATGTCATAACCAATTTTTTGTGTTTTTTTCTTCTCGTTTCAGATCCATGTATGCAGAGGATTACTGCAGATTCAATGGATTATGGCGGATTACTTTTTTTATTTTAATAAAATGGTTAACGAGGGCTGTGGGGGAGTGTTTTTTTAAATAAAATAATTTTTCCAATGTGTGTTTTTTATTTAATTGAATTTTCAGGCATAGTAGTGAAAGCCGGTCTTATTGACTGAATCCATTACTAAGCCAGGGCTTAGTGCTAGCTCCAAAAACAGCTAGTGCTAACCCCCAATTATTACCCCGGTACCCACCGCCACAGGGGTGCCGGGAAGAGCTGGTACCAACAGGCCCGGAGCGTCAAAAAATGGCGCTCCTGGGCCTAGGCAGCAACAGGCTGGCGTTATTTAGGCTGGTGAGGGAGAGTAACAATGGTCCTCGCCCACCCTGGTAACGTCAGGCTGTTGCTGTTTGGTTGGTATTGTGCTGAGAATGCAAATACGGGGAACCCTCTACGTTTTTTTTTATTTTTTTTATTTAAATAAAATAAAAAACATATAGGGTTCCCCGTATTTTCATTCTCAGCACAATACCAACCAAACAGCAACAGCCTGATGTTACCAGGGTGGGCGAGGACCATTGTTACTGGCCCTCCCCAGCCTAAATAACGCCAGCCTGTTACCGCCTAGGAACAGGAGCACCATTTTTGACACTCCGGGCCTTTTGGTACTGGCTCTTCCCGACATCCCTGTGGCGGTGGGTACCGGGGTAATAATTGGGGGTTAGCTCTAGCTGTTTTTGGGGCTAGCACTAAGCCCTGTCTTAGTAATGGAGTCAGTCAATAAGACCAGCTTCCACTACTAAGCCTGAAAATTCAATAAAGAAAAACACAAGACATTGGAAAAATTATTTTATTTAAAAAACACTCCCCCACAGCCCTCGTTAACCATTTTATTAAAAGAAAAAAATAATAATCCGCCGTAATCCATCAAATTCGCAGTAATCCTCTGTATACACGCATCTGAAACGAGAAGAAAGAAAAACAACACAAAAAATTGGTTATGACATTTTTGGCGCTGTCCGCTGGGGAGAGCACCCATGATGCAATGTCTACCCAAACAGGGAGCCACCAATTGGTGCAAAACTACAACTCCCAGCATTCCCAGACAGCCTTTGGCTATCTGGGCATGCTGGGAGTTGTAGTTTAGCAACAGCTGGAGTCTCCCTGTCTGGGTAGACACTGCCAGAAGGGTCTGTTAACATTATGCAAAACGGACAATTTGAACAGAGCTTCAGATTAACTAGCCTTGTTCCCTTCTGTAGCTCCGCCCTCTAATGACGTCATCACTAGGGGGTGGAGCTACACAGACCTGCCCGGTACTCGAGGGAAGTAAGCGGACTTCGTCTTCTGTATACACTACATACATGTGGTAGCCCTTGGGGGGTGTATGGTAGGGATGGTATAATGTTGGTATATGAGGGTTAATATTAACCCAGCCACTCGTGACGCCAGGGTGAGGGGTGGTATGCTGAATCCATGTTCCGGCCTATCACCGCCCTTCCCAGAAACGATAGGTGCAATGAAATGACTGAAGGTCCACAAGCAGATTTACCTTGAACTTGAATAACTTTACTGCAGTGCTTGCAATATCCAATGCGTAGTAACAGTCTCATATAACAGTTCTTAGGTTGCTTAGCGACTGGCAGAAGTTGCGGACCTTGCATTAAACTTGTAGTTTCTGAATTTAGGGAGTGATGTGCAGATCCGTCCGGATTTAGGGGAAATATTGGGTCCGGTGATACTGCAGAGTGCTTAGGGGATGACACACTCTATAATTTAGATCATTCAGCCGTTGCCGCAAGGCTCAGGCCTAACTCACTGCGATATAGGTCTTCTATCTAGAGATAGCTGTATATAGTGTATAACGCCCAAAGGGTTAACCTACACTGTCCAGCAGTGTAAGTTAAATCTTCCCTTGCTGGGCTTGCACATAGCGCACAGCTCAGCAAGGGGTTAAGTGAGCCAGCAATGTGTATACTGTATACACATTGCAGGCTCACTGTAAGTTCTTGCTGGGCAGTAGATATACGATGTATACCTACGGCTCAGCGTCAGCTGTTCTCCCGGCTATGTAGCCCTGAGAACAGCTGATCCCGACATTCACATCAGGAGGATCGCAGCGGGTGTCAGGAGAAGTGACATCCCTGGGATCTGTTCCTTACTGCAGGTACTAATACTCCCAACATGGAGCACACTCTTCTCCATGCTGGGAGCTGTAGTACCTGCATTAATAGACATATCGCAGCAGAGTGTAACTTCTGACACCCACTGCGATCTGTCTATTAATGCAGGTACTACAGCTCCCAGCATGAGGCAGAGTGTGCTCCACGTTGGGAGTAATAGTACTTGTAGTAAAGGAAAGATCACTGCAGGTATCACTCCTGACACCCGCTGTGATGCTCCTGTATATTGTATGGATGCGGCGGCCGCGCTCCTATGGTCCTCTGCACGGCCGTATATATACACATATTCCTATTTCTCACAGAGAGCTGTGATTGGCTGGAACCATCTGGCCAATCACAGCTCTGCGGGAAATATGAATATGTGTATATATACGTGAGTGCAGGGGACCATAGAAGAGCGGCCACCGCATCTATACCTTATACAAGAGGATTGCAAGGGACCCCTGCGATCTGTCAATTAGTACAGGTAACTACTACTCCCATCATGGAAGAGTGTGTTCCATGCTGGGAGTAGTAGTACTACCTAAAATATGTTTTTTAGAAAAGTGAAAAACACGCACACACTACATTTTTATTATTGTCGGCTACATTTTTAGTGCTTTACCCGCTCACATAAATTGATCCCTGTTTAAAAATGAATAAACATTTCATAATAAAAAAGATACATTTCGTTAGATACAATTTTTTCCATCACTACTGTATCTATTTTATTATGATTTTTTTTATGGTACCCTACGAAATTTTAATAAAAAAGGTATCTCCATAATTTTTTAGGATCGCTAAAGTCCAAAAAAAGAATAAAAAGATTTACCGAATGTACCCGAATACCGAATGGATCCGAAAAATCAAATTGCATCTTTATCCTTTTTATTATCTTTGTTATCAGAATGAATTCTTTACGTCATTTAGGGATAACGAATGCATTCGTTATTTACAGCTATTCGTATTATCGTGGCTATTCGGGAATGTTCAAAATATGTTTTCGTGCATTCGGATCGGTCCGAATGCCCGAAAACGGTAAAATTCGGTAAATTAGACATTCGTGCTGAACTGAATTGCACATGTCTAGAAGTTACACTGTACCAGGACATTGCGCCCACGACCTCCCGGCGCTCATGACCACAGGTATTGACTCTATTACTATCTCCGATCACGCTCCTGTACATCTTTCTTTGTCTCTGTCCCCTTTCCCCTCCAATTCTTGGCGCTGGAGATTGAATGAAGGCATCCTTTCTAATCAGACTGCTCTAGCTGACATTACGCAACAGTTATCCTTATACTTTGATTTAAACTCTAAGTCGGGAACGGCCTTCATGCGAGGGATATTCATTTCCTGGGGTTCCAAACTGAAGAAAGAGAGGCAGCGCAAGATCACTGACATTCTGTCTGAAATCTCCACCCTGGTGAGGATACACAAGTGTACCGGGGCGATAGCGATTCAGGAGACACTTAAATCCCTATGCACCACCCTTAATACTCTTCTCACCGAAAAATCAGCGGAGGCCTACCTCCACCACAGGCACCGTATTTATGCACACGGGGACAAGGGAGGTAAGCTCATGTCCACACTTATAAAGAAGGCGAGAACAAAACAACACATTCATGCAGTGAGAGATGAGAGAGGCCACCGGTATACAGACACGCCCTCCATTGCTAAAGCTTTCCAGACGTTTTACACCTCTCTGTATAATTTATCAGAGGGAGAGTCCCCGGACTCTGCTTCCGGACGTAGAGAGGCGACGAAAAGATTTCTGACATCACTAAACCTCCCTACTTTAGACGAACACATGCAGAGAGAACTCATGCTACCTATTACCCCAGAAGAAGTGCAGAGAGTGGTCTCTTTTTTCCCACCGGGGAAGAGTCTGGGCCCGGACGGTCTTCCACTGGAATACTACCGTAAATTTGCGGACGTTCTGATCCCCCACCTCACCTCTGTTTGCGAGGCTTTATTCCGTGGGTCTCCTCTCCCCAAACAGTCCCTTGAAGCACATGTCACTCTCATTCACAAGGAAGGCAAGAACCCAGAAGACTGTGGGAGCTACAGACCAATATCACTTCTGAACTTAGACCTCAAAATCTGGGCTAAACTGCTCTCCTTGAGAATCAAGAGTCATCTTCCCCACTTAGTAGACGTGGACCAGTCGGGATTTGTACCAGGTAGGGAGGGTCGCACGAACACATTGAGACTGCTAACTGCGATCCAACATGCTCACATGAAAAGACTGCCCCTTGTCCTTCTTGGCATTGACGGCATTTGATAGGGTCAATTGGGAGTATATGAAGGAGACGCTACACTGCTTCCGATTTCCCCTGCAGTTTATAACAGCTCTTATGTCCCTTTACACACAACCGTATGCTTCGTTGATGGTCAACGATGACATATCCCCCCGTTCTGGATCACAAACGGGACCAGGCAGGGATGCCCCCTGTCCCCAACCATTTTTATACTAACAATGGAAACGCTTTTACAGAGAGTTCGACAGTTGACCAGTATCTCAGGATACAAAACCCCGAGGGGAGAGCTTAAAGCACTAGCCTTCGCAGATGATTTACTATTTCTCTTAAGTGACCCTGCACACGGACTGCCTAGTTTATTAGACCTGTTCGGAGAATTTGGCTCGCTGTCGTACTTTAAAGTAAATGTTTCTATGTCGGAATTATTAAACATTACTCTATCTGCAGCTAAGATTAGGGAGATCGGCTCCCTGTCCCCTTTCCCCTGGGCCAAATCGTCACTCACGTATCTAGGGGTTAAAATACCTAGCTCGCTCACAAGCATTTTTCAACTTAACTTCAAACCCCTACTAGCAGAGATTAAAGAGACATTGGCTGGATATGATCTTCCCCTGATCCTATGGATGGGTAGGAAAAACCTGGGTAGGAAAAACTCAGATGTTAATAAGTGCAGGTCAATGTTTTGATGCCAGATCTGTACTGTTATCTATACTATGATGGAGAAGGCGCTGCTGCGACAGCGACCCCCTCGCCTACCTTTGTTCCTTATCTCTTTGTATTGTGCGTTAATGACTTTAAAATAAAATAAAAACTTGTTTGAAAAAAAAAAAGTCTGATGTGTAAGTGAAAAAAAATGTTTACACTAAAATGCTGTTTTCCCCCCAAATTTTACATTTTTGCAAGGGGTAATAGGAGAAAATGACCCCCAAAATTTGTAAGCCCATTTCTTCTGAGTGTGGAAATACCCCATGTGTGGATGTCAAGTGCTCTGCTGGTGAACTACAATGCTCAGAAGAGAAGGAGCGCCATTGAGCTTTTGGAGAGATAATTTGTTTGGAGTAGTAGTCAGGGGCCATGTGCATTTACAAAGCCCCCGTGGTGCCAGAACAATGGACCCCACACATGTGACCCCATTTTGGAAACTACATCCCTCACAGAATTTTATAAGGAGTGCAGTGAGTATTTACACCCCACTGGTGTTTGACAGGTCTTTGGAACAGTGGGCTGTGCAAATTAAAAATTACATTTTTCATTTTCAAGGACCACTGTTCCAAAAATCTGTCAGACACATGTGGGGTGTAAATGCTCACTGTACCCCTTATTACATTATGTGAGGGGTGTAGTTTCCCAAATGGGGTCACATGTGTGGGGCGGGGTCCATTGTTCTGGCACTATGGGGGCTTTGTAAACACACGTAGCCTTCAATTCCGGACAAAATTTATCTTCAAAAGCCCAATGGTGCTCCTCTCTTCTGAGCATTGTAGTTCGCCCGCAGAGCACTTTCCATCCACATATGGGGTATGTTCTTACTCAGAAGAAATGGGGTTACAAATTTTGGGGGGCTTTTTTGCTATTTTCTGTTTTTTTTACTTTTTTATTTTCCTATCCAACTTTAATGAAAAATTCTTCAAACACCTGTGGGGTGTTAAGGCTCACGATACCACTTGTTACATTCCTTGAGGGGTGTAGTTTCCAAAATGGGGTCATATGTGGGTATTTTTTTTTTGCGTTTATGTCAGAACCGCTGTAAGATCAGCCACCCTTGTGAAAATCACCAATTTAGACCTTAAATGTACATAGTGCACTCTCCCTCCTGAGCGTTGTGGTGCGTCCGCAGAGCATTTTACGCCCACCTATGGGGTATTTCCGTGCTCAGGAGAAATTGCGTTACAAATTTTAGGGGTATTTTTTTCCTTTTACTGCTTGTGAAAATAAAAAGTATGGGGCAACACCAGCATGTTAGTGTAAACATTTTTATTTTTTTACACAGGCTGGTGCAGCCCCATACTTTTCCTTTTCATAAGGGGTAAAAGGAGAAAAAGCCCCCCAAAATATGTAGTACAATTTCTCCCGATTATGGAAATACCCCATGTGTGGCCCTAAACTGTTTCCTTGAAATATGACAGGGCTCCGAAGTGAGAGAGCGCCATGCGCATTTGAGGACTAAATTAGGGATTGCATAGGGGTGGACATAGGGGTATTCTATCCCAGTGATTCCCAAACAGGGTGCCTCCAGCTGTTGCTAAACTCCCAGCATGCCTGGACAGTCAGTGGCTCTCTGGAAATGCTGGGAGTTGTTGTTTTGCAACAGCTGGAGGCTCCATTTTGGAAACACTGCCGTAAGATACGTTTTTCATTTTTATTGGGGGGGAACAGTGTAAGGGGGTGTATATATAGTGTTTTACCCTTTATTATGTGTTAGTGTAGTATTTTTAGGGGACATTCGCACTGGCGGATTACAGCGAGTTTCCCGCTAGGAGTTTGCGCTGTGGCGAAAAATTTGCCGCAGCTCAAACTTGAAACATAAACCCCACTGTAAACTCGCCCGTGTGAATTTCCCCTGTATGTTCACATGGGAGGGCAAACCTCCATCTGTTTCAAAACTACAACTCCCAGCATGTACTAACGGACCGTGCATGCTGGGAGTTGTACTTTTGCAATAGCTGGAGGCACACTGGTTGGAAAACCTTCAGTTAAGTTCTGTTACCTAACTCAGCACTTTCTAACCAGTGTGCCTCCAGCTGTTGCAAAACTACAATTCCCAGCATGTACTGATCGCCGAAGGTCATGCTGGGAGATGTAGTTATGCAACAGCCGGAGGTACGCAACTACAACTCCCAGCATGCCAAGACAGCTGTTTGCTATTTGGGCATTCTGGGATTTGTAGTTGTGCAAAAGCTGGAGGGTCACAGGTTGGAGATCACTGTGCATTGATCTCCAAACTGTGGGCCTCCAGATGTTGCAAAACTACAAATCCCAGCATGCCCAGACTGCAAACTGCTTTGTGGGCATTCTAGGAGTTGTAGTTTTGCAACATCTGGAGGGCTACAGTTTAGAGACCACTGTATATTGGTCTCAGACTGTAGACCTCCAGATGTTGCTAGGCAACTCACCGGCTTTCGTAGGATCCAGGGAGCCGCATCGCCGTCCTCCTCTTCTGCCGCCGATCACCCCTGCCGATCGCCGCCTGCTGCCGCCGCCGGTTAGTGATTGGGCTTCGGTGCCGGACCCTGTCGGTTTCCCCGTTCTGCCCAGCCTACTGTGGGTGGGTAGAAAGGGGAAACTGAAAGTTAACCCCCCTGCCCCCGATCTGCAATTGGTTGTCGCTTCTTGATGACCATTAGCAGGGATAGGAGGGGTGGCACCCCTGCCACCTCACTCCAATCCCTTCAGGGGGATCGTGGGTTTCTTTGACAACCGCGATCCCCTTTATATACCAGTCACCATAGACCTGTATGACCATAGGCGTGCGCAGCCTATTGCATTAGGGTGTGCATCCTAAAGTACAAACTCACGCCGCACGCATGCGTGTATATATATATATATATATACATACATACATATACATACACACACACACACATACAAACACACAAATACACTCTTGCTTGCATGCACACATACATAAACAGAGAAGACACCACTAGATAAATCCATTGTCCCCGTAGTCATCCAGATACAGATACCAAACATGCAAGAAAGTCCAAGACCACAGCACCAAAATTGGAAAAAAAGAGCTATTATTTATTGGTTCCTCAAAAAAACTTTTGGGGAACTAATAAACTACAGTTCTTTTGCACGTATCAGTTTATAATTTTTGGTGCTGTGGTCTTGGACTTTGTTGCAAACCTGTATACCATATAAGTAATTGTATCCAGGATCATATAAAGGTAGATACCAGCTGTACACAGGATCTGTATACCATATAGGGGATTATAGTTACATCTAGGGACTCACAGGTAACATAATTTCTGATCAGCGATGTCCTCTTTCCTTTTCTTGTGTATCTGGATCAGATTGACATGTCAACTTCTTCCAGGTAAAAACCATCTCTTTAGCATCTGCAGGAAAAACATGTTAGACTCTGCATTTTTCCAGTGCAATGCCCTCTCATAATAAGGAATAGTAGGTACCCCATTAAGTAGGCCTTTCCCCCACCATAGACCCCCTCATTAGATAAATGCGTCTGAAAGTAGGTAGGTTGTTAGCTATCTAGATAGGTAGGTAGGCAGGTAAGTAGGTAGCTAGCTACATGGGTAGGTTGCAACTATGTCGGTAGCTAGGTATGTTCATAGCTAGGTTGGTTGTTAGCTAGATAGCTTGTTAAGTGTCTAGGTAGATTGTTAGCTAGCTAAGTAGATAGCCATACAGGTAGGTAGTTAGGTTGCTAGGTAAATAGCTAGGTAGGTAGCAAGGTTGGTTATTAGCAACATAGGTGGGTAGCTAGCTAGGTAGCCAGGTAGGCAATTAGCTAGGTAGGTTGTTAGCTAGCTAGGTAGCCATGTAGTTAGGTTGCTAGGTAGATAGATAGCTAGGTAGGTAGCCAAGTAGTTAGGTAGATGGATAGTTAGGTAGGTAGATATTCAGGTTGCTAGATAGCCAGGTAGATAGTCAGGTAGCCAGCTTGCTATGTAGGTAGCCAGGTAGTTAGATAGCCAGGGAAGTAGGAAACCAGGTAGGTAGGTTGTTAGCTAGATTGGCAGGTAGGAATTAACACTTTTCAGGTTAAAATGATGGGTTTCCCAGTACATTAATAATATAGACACTGATTTGAATAGGGACCTTCCATACAATTAAATATACCTTTTATTATGTTCCAATAAAATATCGACTTACACTACAAAATATACAGGCTGCCACCGATCACCTATGGATTAGGACACATTTATCTTATTGCACTTGAGTATAAGTAGTCTCTCAGGATAAACTCCATATAAAGGGCAAAAACAGTGTATAAAAACACACAAAATATACACACAATTAATTATATATGCGTGACATCACAGGATACACATATGCGGGGGATATTTTCTCCTATTCTGACCCCTATTTTTTATTTCTCCTTATATGTCCTGTATGAGGGGCATTTTTTTGCGCCCCGATCTGTGATTTTTAACGGTTCCATTTTTGTTTCGATGGGACCTTTTGATTGCTTTCTTTTGTCTTTTTGATTAAATTCTGGAGTTGCAGTTAGTTACTAACTACAACTCCCAGCATGCCTTGATACAGCCTGTGGCTCAGCAGCATGTTGGACTATATAGTAGAATATAGTATGGATCAGTGTTTCCCAACCAGAGGTGCCTCCAGCTGTTGCAAAACTGTAACTCCCAGCATGCCCGGACAGCCAACAGCTGTCCAGGCATGCTGGGAGTTGTAGTTTTGCAACAGCTGGAGGCACTCTGGTTGGGAAACACTGGTATAGTATATGGTGCAACATTCTGGTAGTTGGTGGATTGGTTATATAAATACCGGCCAGGTGGCACCCTACTTTAGACTCCTCTGCCCCCTGCCCCTCTGTCCCCTCCTCCTGTACATTTGCTCCTTCCCAGCCCCCTCTGCCACCACTTCTTCGCACTGTTCTGTGACTGTCCCTCCACAGACCCCCTCCTTCACAATCTTTTGATCCCTGACCCCAACAACCACCCCCCCCCCCCCCACCGCCCTTTTTACCTTTCCGGGCTGCAGATGACATCGGGCGGGCTGTAGATCACATTGGGCGGCTCCTGGTCACGCCTGGCTGCTGCCTTCTGCAGTGGTTTAAGCTCCGAGCTTCCGTCCTGCTCGGAGCAGCCGGGGCAGGGGGGCGTGCCTGCGCACGGAAGTGTGCTACTCCTAAAGTAGCAGTGTCCCCGGCCCGACCTAAGGAACTTGGGACCGGAGGACCTGCCCTGAGTGGGGTCCCTTTCTGCGTGCCAGAGTGGCCCCACTGTTTTACAAATATATTTAAAAAATGGAGGAAGATTTTAAAAAAAGCCGGAGCAGCTGACATCCGGGGCCCAGGCCCCGAATAAAATGACCTAGTGACGCCCCTGAGCCTGGGCTTGATTAGGGTGTGCCCAGGCACACCCGGCACACCCCGTGCGCACGCCTATGTGTATGACCTGGAATCGGCGCAAATCGCCGGTGTAAATACGCCGGCGATTTGCAGCGATCGCCGACATGTTGCACGGGATGCCTGCTGAATGATTTCGGCTGGGATCCCGGTCCGGTCCCCGCCCAGCGTGTGGTGGGGATCGGAATTCCCAGGGGCGTATGGATACGCCCTGGGTCCTTAACGATCAAAAACCCAGGGCGTATCCATATGCCCTGGGTCCTTAAGGGGTTAAGGGGTTAATAAAAGTAATAGTAATAATAATAATAATTATACTGTTTCTACCATATCCACTTATCCAGAGATATTATGCTAGAGATATATTGTCATCCTCCATTCCTGGGAATCCACCTCTCCCCTTCTACAGATCTCTGATTCCTTAATCATCCAATAGGGGGGCTTGTTTTCCCACTTATGTACAAAAAAATTTCTAGGTGGACAATATCTTCTGTCTCCATTACAAGCTGTATGTCCAATATGGGAAATGTGCCTTGAATTATGCAGCTCCTCGCTCACTTGTTAATGTATCAAGTGACCCAGAGCCCACCACGTGGAGGTGGCTGCATTTCGGGCTCCTCCCCACCCCCACCCCCAACCATATGCAGATCTTGTGTGACCCAATCAGCATCTTGTTAAATTGGTTCACATTGATCGTCAATGGCCTTTGCTGTAATACTTCTTAGCTTTGTATGTAGGAAGTAAAATGGCATCTTGAATGTGGTCATCATGCCGGTTACTGTCCATTTGGCCATGGCCCATGCTCCAACCCACACATTGGATACATAATTGGACCACTTCAGTTTGCTTTTAGCATATTGCCAAGTCCGCTGCAGCCAAGACACTTTGGGCTCCGAGGCATCTTCAGAGGTTGTTGGTAAATCCATCTGGTTATCCGCCATGGTGACTGTCACATGATCGCTGTGCCTGGATTCATGTGGGTCTGAATTGTCACCTAAAGCCATGTCAATAGCCACATCTGCTCGCTGACCACGGTGCTTAATCTTCTTCCCAGGTATTTTATGGATCTCATAATATGGTGGAGTGACCTTATAATGATATAGGTTAGTATACCGCCAAAGGAAACTCGTCACGTAATGTATGAGACACACGACAGGCACCGAGAGAACTGGGATATCTGCAAAATAGCAAAAGTATACAATATATTAGACCTATATTCATTCATTTATTTATGTATATATATGTAAATTGATATATTCACACATATAATATATATGTATAAAAATGTATTATTTATATATATATATTATATATATATATATATATCAAATATTATTATTTCAGAGTAGTTTCCCATGTTTTCTTTTAGAAGGCAAAATACTTAAAACATTGATTCACAAACTAAAATCATTTATCTCACAGGAGTAAACCTTTTCCTAATTGCTGTAAGAGACTTAAAGGAGTACTCCGCCCCTAGACATCTTATCCCCTATACAAAGGATAGGGGATAAGATGTCTGATCGCAGGGGTCTCGCAGCTGGTACCTCAGCAATCTCTGTGCAGCACCCAGCATTCGTTCACAACACTGGGTGACAGGGTCATAATGTCACGGCCACGCCCCTCGTGACATCACGCCACACCCCCTCAATGCAGCCACCACACCCCCTCCCATAGACTTACATTGAGGGGGCGTGGCCCTGACATCACGACCCCGGGGGCAGCAGAGTACCCCATCAAAGCCACCCAGGATAGACTGTACAAGAGAACATCAGTAACTTTACTGCACTCTACTATATTAACTTTACACTAATACATTCATGTTAAATCCATTTATAAACTGAAATTTTGGAAGTTTTCATTATTCCTACCTCTTAGCTTCATGGTCACCGTCCTTACAGGATCCTTTTGCCTAAATAGACAAAATTCTCTTCAATTTGCAAAATAAGCGCAGGTCTAGTAGGAGAACGTGTTCACCCGCCGAACCGAGGAAATAAGTGTTAGGGATTGGATTCTACCCTGGAGAAAGTCTCTTTGATGTGTGATGTCACAGCAGATGACATCACGTGTATGTGTATCCATTGTAATGGCTGTACTGTACTTTACTTACACTATGTACAGTTATACTGGGGGTTTACAAAGGATTTGAAGATTACAGCTTTAACCCCTTCAGGGTCACAGCCCTTTTTGGTCTTGAGGACACAGGAAATTTTCATTTTTACCTTAAAATTTTTTCCTCCTCCCCTTCTAAGAGCCATAAATCTTAAAATGTTCAACCTAAAGACCAATATGAGGGTTTATTTCTTTTGCAACCAACTGTACTTTGTAATGAAGCCTTTCATTTTAACATAGAATATATGGTACTATAAAAAAATATATATATTATTTGCAACAGGAAATTGAGAAGAAAACCGCAATTTTGCAACTTTTGATAGTTTTTGTTTTTACACAATGAACTGTATGATAACACCGACATGTTCTTTTTATACTGCGGGTCAATGCTTGGGTAAACACTTTACTATTTTTGTACTGCTTCAAAAAATATAAATATATATCAAACTTTTTAAACAATATAAGTATGTTTTAAACTGTATGAGGTCTAAGTTTTTTGCTGTATTCATCCCTGTATATGGAAAAATAAAAAAGTTATAGAGGCCAGAAGAGGACAATTTTAAACCTACTAATTTTGGTGCAAAAAGTTACAAGTGTAACAACTCCATAGATGATCTCTCTGGTCAGATTGGTGTAATTGGGGTAGATATAAATCTAATAAGAGAAGACATGAAAAAAAGGGGGTGGGCATGCCCAGAGGGGGTTGTGATGGTTTCCTTTTCTTTTTTATTTATTTTTTTATTTCTCCTCTGCTTTCTTTATTCTTTCCCAATGGTTAGGATGCCTAGGCGTTGCTCTTTCCCATCCCCTCTGTTGTGTTGCAGAATAAGGTAAACAAAATTAAGATTCTCGCATGGAACGTTGGGGGATTAGGGGACAATGTTAAGAGGATGGCAGTAATGAGGGTAGTAAGAAACCACCTCCCGTGTGTGGTGGGCTTGCTCGAGACACACCTTACGGGGGACACGGTGCACCTCCTGGGAAGAAATTGGTGGGGTAATAGCTACCACTCCTTTTTCTCTTCTCACTCAAGGGGAGTTTCGGTTCTCTTTCATAGGCGTATAAAATGGGAGCTGTTTGGGAAGAGGGTGGATGAGTATGGGCGATTCATCTTTTTACATGGCAATATGGATGGTTTGATTTGTGTTCTAGCCTTTGTTTATGTCCCTCCTCCTTTCTCCTCAGATATTTTGATTAAGCTTTTGGATTTTTGTGTAGGGAAGGACTGTCCTATGTTCCTGCAGGGAGATATAAACTGTGTAAGCTCAGAGGAAATGGATAGACTTCGTATGCAGGGAGCAGTTAGAAGTACGGGGGTGTCCCCATTGGCTAAAATCTGCACAGAGTTCGGATGGAAGGATATTTGGAGGATGCAAAATCCGGAAGCTAGAAAGTATTCTTGCTGGAATAAAACCAGCCGAACTCTGTCCAGAATAGATACATGTATTGGTAATCCCCAAAGCTGGGATAAAATAAGCCAGATTCCTTATCTCACTCGCTGCCTGTCTGACCACGCAGCGATAGAGATAAATATTATTACGGGAGGGTTGCCCTGGGAGGGTTTGTTAAAAATTAACGCACACTGGTTTACACTTATAGATAACGGAGGGATATTAAAGAGTCTTGTAGAGTACTTTAGGAACAACTGGGGGACAGCGAGTGACCAGATGGTATGGGAAGCGGGGAAGGCGTTCCTCAGGGGAGAGTTAATAAGAGCAATTAAAAGAAAGAAGCGGGAGTTTAGGAGTAGGGAGGAAGAGCTGAGGAAGAATTGTTTGAAGAACAACAAGTACGGAACCCCACGGAGGAAGGTAAAAGTAAGTGGCAGGAGTGCCAGGATGCCCTGGACGGCTATCTGTTAAGTAAAAGTAAGAGCAAGTCCCTTTTCCAGGGACACCAGAGACTGGTAGAGGCGGGTACCTCAAATAAGTTTCTGATGTCACTGGTGAGGTAGCAGAGAGCCTCTCCAGGGCCTCAGAGAATTATAGGGAGGGAAGGTAAGGAATGTGTGGGAAGGAAAGAGGTTCTTAGAAAATTTGGAGAATATTACAAGGAATTATATACATCAGAAATAGAGAAAGAAAGTAAAGAAATAAAAAAGTACCTACAAGTAATAGGGCTCCCTCAAATCCCGAGTGAAGTTAGGGAGGAAATGGAGAATTCAGTAAGTGTGGGGGAATTAGAACATGCTCTTAAAAAAACACGGGGTAATACCACCCCTGGGAGTGATGGCCTCCCTTTTGAGGTATACAGAAGATACAGTAGCTGCCTGTTACCAGCATTAGCCTGAGTTTTGTCCTCTAGTGGGAAGGGATTAGGGTTGCCACTTTCTATGAGGGAATCCATTATAATCCTATTGTTGAATGAAGGGAAGAGTGAGGAGGAGATGGGCTCGTATAGGCATAAAATTTATCAGTGTGTTTTTGTTTTTTTGTAACACAATTTTGTATGCATTTTTTTGAGCAAATAAAAAAGGAGAAGAAAAAAAAAGTTATAATAAGTAAAACAAAATCAAACCTTAATAAGCTGGGTATCAATTTAATTGTATGGATCTACAGAAAAAATATAAGGTGTAATTTTTACCGAAAACTGCACTGTGTACAACCGTAAGCCCCTAAAAAAAATTTCAAAATGGCGTTTGTTTTTTTCAATTTTGCCCAACAAATATTTTTTTTCTAGCTTTGCCGTAGATTTTGTGGTGAAATTATTGATGTAATTACAAAGTACAATGTGTGGTGCAAAAAAAAACAGCCCTTATAGGAGTCTGTGTTATGATTTTAGGAAGGTGAGGAGGAAAAAACTAGCGCAAAAATGAAAACCTGTGGTCCTGAAAGGGTTAAAAAAAATATATATTTTTTTCATTGTCACTGCACCTGCACTCACATTTAACCCATGGACATGTTTTATTCATATGGTTATGCTTGTACTGGCACTTAATCTGTGATTTGCTGTTTTTATCGGTACCACATTTGCGTATATGTGATTTTTGATGCCTTTTTTTTAATTAACTTTTTTATTTTTTTTCCGGGATGTGATCACAAATCAGCATTGGACTTTGTTATTTTTACGTTTTATGCCGTTCACTGTATGGAATCATTAATGTTATATTTTATCATTCGGACTATTCTTGACATTGCTATACCAAATATGTTGATTTATTTTATTTTTTTTACAAATTTGTATTTGTAAAATGGGAAAAGAGGGGGAATAAATTTTTTTTATTGGAGGAGGTAATTATTCCCATTATTAAACTGTAACAGTTAATAGCTATCTTTTGATTTTTAACCTGTTGGGGACAAAGGGCGTATGCATACGCCCTTGCATCCTGGTACTTAAGGACGAAGGGCGTATCCATACGCCCGTGGGAATTTCGGTCCCCGCCACGGGCCGGGTGTGGACCGGACCGGGGTGACTGCTGATATCTATCAGCAGGCACCCCGTGCAAATGCCCTTGGGGGGTCATTAGACCCCCCCATGTCGGCGATCAGCGCAAATCTCAAGTGAATTCACACTTGCGATTTGCGCCGATTCCGGGTCATCACAGGTCTATGGTGACCCGAAATAGAAGGGGGATCGCGGTAGTCTAAGAAGGGATAGGAGTGAGGTGGCAGGGGTGCCACCCCTCCTATCCCTGCTATTGGTGGTCTAGACGTGACCACCAATAGCAGATCGGGGTGGAGGGATTTACTTTCGTTTTCTTCGTCCTGCCCACCCACAATAGGCGGGGCAGGACGGGGAAACAACGGGACCAAACGCCGAAGGTTCACTTACCCCTCTGGAGGCTGCGGGCGATGGTGATTGGCGGGCGGCGACGGAGATCGGCGCGGGCGGTGGGCGGCAGAATAAGACGGCTCCCTGGATCCTACAGAAGCCGGTAAGTTGCCTAGCAACATCTGGATGGCTACAGTCTGAGACTCTAGCCCTCCAGATGTTGCAAAACTACAACTCCCAGCATGCCCAGACAGCTGTTTGCTGTTTGGGCATGCTGGAATATGTAGTTTTGCAACAGCTGGAGGGCTGCAGTTTAAGACCACTATATAGTGGTCTCTAAACTGTATCCCTCCAGATCTTGCAAAACTACAAATCCTAGCATGCTCAAACAGCTCTTTGCTGTCTGGGCATGCTGGGATTTGTAGTTTTGCAACATCTGGAGGGTCACAGTTTGGAAATCACTGTGCAGTGGTCTATAAACTGTAGCCCTCCAGATGTTGCAAAACTGCAAATCCCAGCATGCTCAAACAGCAAACAGCTGTCTCACCATGTTGGGAATTGTAGTTGCGTAACCTCCAGCTGGTGCATAACTACATCTCCCAGCATGCCCTTCGGCGATTAGTACATGCTGGGAGTTGTAGTTTTGCAACAGCTGGAGGAACACTGGTTGGAAAATACTGTTTAACAGAACCTAACTGAAGGTTTTCCAACCAGTGTGCCTCCAGCTGTTGCAAAACTACAACTCCCAGCATGCATGGTATGTCAGTACATGCTGGGAGTTGTAGTTTTGCAACAGCTGGAGGCACACTGGTTGGAAAATACTGTTAGGTAACATAGCCTAACTGAAGGTTTTTAACCAGTGTGCCTCCAGCTGTTGCAAAAGTACAACTCCCAGCATGCACGGTATGTCAGTACATGCTGGGAGTTGTAGTTTTGCAACAGCTGGAGGCACACTGGTTGGAAAATACTGTTAGGTAACATAGCCTAACTGAAGGTTTTCCAACCAGTGTGCCTCCAGCTGTTGCAAAAGTACAACTCCCAGCATGCACTGTCAGTGCATGCTGGGAGTTGTGGTTTTGAAACAGCTGGAGGTTTGTCCCCCCATGTGAACGTACAGGGTACATTCACACGGGCAGGTTTGCAGTAAGTTTCCTGCTTCAAGTTTGGTCTGCGGCAAATTTTTCGCCGCAGCTGAAACTCCTAGCGGGAAACTCACCGTAACACGCCAGTGTGAATGTACCCTAAAAACACTACACTACCACATAATAAAGAAAAACAATACATATACACCCCCTTACACTGTCCCCCCCCAATAAAAATGAAAATCGTATTGTACGGCAGTGTTTCCAAAACGGAACCTCCAGCTGTTGCAAAACAACAACTCCCAGCATTTCCGGACAGCCACTGACTGTCCACGCATGGTAGGAGTTAAGCAACAGCTGGAGGCACCCTTTTTGGGAATCACTGGCATAGAATACCCCTATGTCCACCCCTATGCAATTCCTAATTTATTCCTCAAATGCGCATGGCGCTCTCTCACTTCAAATCCCTGTCGTATTTCAAGGAAACAGTTTAGGGCCACATATGGGGTATTTCCGTAATTGGGAGAAATTGCACTACAAATTTTGGGGGGCTTTTTCTCCTTTTACCCCTTATGAAAAGGAAAAGTTGGGGGTTACACCAGCCTGTTAGTGTAAAAAAAAAATGTTTACACTAACATGCTGGTGTTGCCCCATACTTTTTATTTTCACAAGCAGTAAAAGGAAAAAAAGCCCCCCAAAATTAGTAAAGCAATTTCTCCTGAGTGCGGAAGTATCCCAGATGTGGGCGTAAAACGCTCTGCGGATGCACAACAAGGCTCAGGAGTGAGAGCACACCATGTACATTTGAGGCCTAAATTGGTGATTTGCACAGGGGTGGCTGATTTTACAGTGGTTCTGACATAAATGCAAAAACCTAAATACCCACATATGACCCCATTTTGGAAACTACACCCTCCACGGAACGTAACAAGGGGTATAGTGAGCCTGAACACCCCACAGGTGTTTGACGAATTTTCATTAAATTTGGATGGGAAAATGAAAAAAAAAAATGTTTTCACTAAAATGCTGGTGTTACCCTAAATTTTTCATTTTCACAAGGGAAAATAGGAAAAAAGCCCCCCAAAATTCCTAACCCCATTTCCTCTGAGTAAGAACATACCCCAAATGTGGATGTAAAGTGCTCGGCAGGCGCACTACAATGCTCAGAAGAGAAGGAGCGCCATTGGGATTTTGAAGAGAAAATGTGTCCGGATTTGAAGGCCACATGAGTTTTTACAAAGCCCCCATAGTGCCAGAACAATTGACCCCCCCCACATGTGACCTCATTTTGGAAACTACACCCCTCGTGTAATGTAATAAGGGGTACAGTGAGCATTTACGCCCCACATTTGTCTGACAGATTTTTGGAACAGTGGTCCGTGAAAATGAAAAATTGTATTTTTCATTTTCACAGTCCACTGTTCCAAAGATCTGTCAAATGCCAGTGGGGTGTAAATACTCACTGCATCCCTTATTACATTCTGTGAGGGGTGTAGTTTCCAAAATGGGGTCACATGTGGGGGGTCCATTGTTCTGGCACCACAGGGGGCTTTGTAAACGCACATGGCCCTTGACTACCATCCCAAATGAATTCTCTTTCCAAAAGCTCAATGGCGCTCCTCCTCTTCTGAGCATTGTATTTCGCATGCAGAGCATTTTACGTCCTAACATGGGGTATTTCCATACTCAGAAGAGATGGGGTTACAAATTTTGGGGGGCATTCTCTCCCATAACCCTTTGTAAAAATTGTAAATTTGGGGAAGAAACAGCACTTTAGTGGAAAAATTTACACATCTGATTTTAACGAAAAGTCGTCAAACACCTGCGTGGTGTTATGGCTCACTGGACCCCTTGTTATGTGCCTTGAGGGGTGTAGTTTCCAAAATGGTGTGCCATGTGGGGTTTTCTGCTGGTGTTCTGGCACCATAGGGCCTTCCTAAATGTGACATGCCCCCCAAAAACCATTTCAGCAAAATTCACTCTCCAAAATGCCATTGTTGCTCCTTCCCTTCTGAGCCCTCTACTGCACCCGCCGAACACTTGACACACACATATGAGGTATTTCCTTACTCGAGAGAAATTGAGTTACAAATTTTTGGAGGCTTTTTCTCCTATTACCAATTGTAAAAAAAAACTGGGTCTACAAGAACATGCTAGTGTAAAAAATTAAGATTTTGAATTTTCTCCTTCACTTTGCTGCTATTCCTGTGAAACACCTAAAGGGTTAACAAACTTACTGAATGTCATTTTGGATACTTTGAGGGGTGCAGTTTTTATAATTGGGTCATTTGTGGGGTATTTCTAATAGGAAGGCCGTTCAAATCCACTTCAAACCTGAACTGGTCCCTGAAAAATTCCGATTTTGAAAATTTTGTGAAAAATGTGAAAATTGCTGCTGAACTTTGAAGCCCTCTGATGTCTTCCAAAAGTAAAAATATGTCAAACTTATGATGCAAATATAAAGTAGACATATTGTATTTGTGAATCAATGTATAATTTATTTGGAATGTCTATTTTCCTTACAAGCAGAGAGCTTCAAAGTTTTAAAATTGCAACATTTTCAAATTTTTCATCAAATTTTTGAATTTTTCACCAAGAAATGATGCAAATATCGACAAAAATTTACCACTACCATAAAGTAGAATATGTCATGAAAAAACAGTCTCAAAATCAAATTTATAAGTAAAAGCATCCCAGAGTAATTAATGCTTAAAGTGACAGTGGTCAGATTTGCAAAAAATGCTCCATTTTTTAAGGGTTATAATGGGCTCCTTCCCCAAGGGGTTAATACTGATCAGTAATATCGACAATCTACTTCTCTGGTCTCAAGATCTCTGGACCGAGCGCACTACAATGCTCAGAAGAGGAGGAGCACCATTGAGCTTTTGGAGAGAGAATTTGTTTGGAATGGAAGTCAGGGGCCATGTGCGTTTACAAAGCCCCCCGTGGTGCCAGAACAGTGGACCCCCCACATGTAACCCCATTTTGGAAACTACACCCCTCACAGAATTTAATAAGGGGTGCAGTGAGTATTTACACCCCACTGATGTTTGACAGGTCTTTGGAACAGTGAGCTGTGCAAATGAAAAATTGCATTTTTCATTTTCACGGACCACTGTTCCAAAAATCTGTCAGACACCTGTGGAGCGTAAATGCTCACTGCACCCCCTATTACAATATGTGAGGGGTGTAGATTCCAAATTGGGGTTACATGTGGGGTTACACTTTACATCCACATATGGGGTATGTTCTTACTCAGAAGTAATGGGGTTACAAATTTTTGGGGGCATTTTTTTTCCTATTTTCCCTTGTGAAAATGAAAAATTTAGGGTAACGCCATCATTTTAGTCAAAAAATGTTTGTTTTTTCATTTTCCCATCCAACTTTAATGAAAATTCTTGGTTGTTAAGGCTCACTATACCCCTTATGTTCCGTGCGGGTTGTAGTTTCCAAAATGGGGTCACATGTAGGTATTTATTTTTTTGTGATTATGTCAGAACCGCTGTAAAATCAGCCACCCCTGTGCAAATCACCAATTTAGGCCTCAAATGGTCATGGTGCGCTCTCATTCCTGAGCATTGTTGTGCGTCCACAGAGCATTTTACACCCCACATATGGGGTATTTCCGTGCTTTTCCTTTTACCACTTGTGAAAATAAAAAGTATGGGGCAACACCAGCATGTTTATTTTTTTATACTAACAGGCTGGTGTAGCCCCCAACTTTTCCTTTTCATAAGGGGTAAAAGGAGAAAAAGCCCCCCAAAATTTGTAGTGCAATTTCTCCCAAGTACGGAAATACCCCATACGTGGACCTAAACTGTTTCCTTGAAATACAATAGGGCTCCAAAGTGAGAGAGCACCATGTGCATTTGAGGAATTAATTAGGGATTGCATAGGGGTGGACATAGGGGTATTCTACACCAGTGATTCCCAAACAGGGTACCTCCAGCTGTTAATAAACTCCCAGCATGCCTGGACAGTCAATGCTGGGAGTTGTTGTTTTGCAACAGCTGAAGGCTCCGTTTTGGAAACACTGCTGTACGATATATTTTTCATTTTTTTTGTTTATTGGGGGGGGGGGGGGCAGTGTAAGGGGGTGTATATGTAGTGTTTTACCCTTTATTATGTGTTAGTGTAGTGTTTGTAGGGTACATTCACACTGGTGGGCGTTTATGGTGAGTTTCCCCGCTAGGAGTTTGCGCTGCGGCGAAAAATTTGCCGCAGCTCAAACTTGAAGCGGAAAACTCACTGTAAACTCGCCTGTGTGAATGTACCCTGCATTCTGGGCATTGTACTTTTGCAACAGCTGGAGGCACACTGGTTGGAAAACCTTCAGTTAGGTTCTGTTCCCTAACTCAGTATATTCCAACCAGTATGCCTCCAGCTGTTGAAAAACTACAACTCCCAGCATGTACTGATCGCCAAAGGGCATGCTGGGAGATGTAGTTATGCAACAGCTGGAGGTACGCAACTACAACTCCCAGCATGCCGAGACAGCTGTTTGCTGTTTGGGCATGCTGGGATTTGCAGTTTTGCAACATCTATAGGGCCACAGTTTAGAGACCACTGCACAGTGATCTCCAAACTGTGGCCCTCCAGATGTTGCTAGGCAACTCACTAGCTTCCGTAGGATCCAGAGAGCCACATCGCCATCCTCTTCTGCCGCCGATCGCCACCCGCAGCTGCCTCTGACAGGTGAGTGTACTTCGGTGCCGGTCCCTGTCGGTTTCCCCGTTCTGCCCTGCCTATTGTGGGTCAGCAGAACGGGGAAACCGAAAGTTAACCCCCCCCCCCCTCGCCCCAATCTGCTATTGGTCGTTGCTTCTTGATGACCAATACCAGGGATAGGAGGGATAGGAGGGGTGGCACCTCTTCCCTTCAGGGTGATCGTGGGTGTCTTGGACAACCGCGATCCCCCTTATATTCCAGGTCACCATAGACCCCCCTGGGCATTTGCACGGGATGCCTGCTGAATGATTTCAGCAGGCATCCCGATCCCCGCACGGTGGGGCCTGGAATTCCCAAGGGGCGTATGGATATGCCCTGGGTCCTTAATGATCAGAAACCGAGGGCATATCCATACGCCCTGGGTCCTTAAGGGGTCAAAGGGGTTAAAAATAAATAATTAATTTTTTATGGTCACTGAACTTTTAACCCCTGGACATGTTGTATTCATATAGTAATTGCTTGTATGGGCACTGGTAATCATGGAATATTGTGTGAGATGCTCCGCCAGAATTTTCCATGAAAATTTGGTTCCAAACTCAGCATATTTGACGCAAAAAAAAAGTGTAGCGAAAATGAACTCTCGTATTTTAACCCCTTAAGGACTGAGCCCTTTTTCACCTTAAAGGGGTACTCCGCCCCTAGACATCTTATCCCCTATCCAAAGGATGGTGGAAAAGATGTCAGATCGCTGGGGTCCCACTGCTGGGGACCCCCGGGATCTTCGCTGCGGCACCACGCTATCATTACTGCACAGAGCGAGTTCGCTCTGCGAGTAATGACGGTCAATACAGGAGCTGGAACATCATGATGTCACGGCTCCGCCCCCTTCTGACGTCACAGCTCCACCCCCTTTGTGATGTCACGGCCCGTCCCCTCAATACAAATCGATGGGAGGGGGCGTGGCGGTTGTCATGCCCCCTGCCATAGACTTGCGTTAAGAGGGCAGGTCGAGATGTCACAAGGGGCGGAGCCATGACGTCACGCTGCTCCGTCCCCTATATTGCCCGTCATTACACAGAGAGCGAATTCGCTCTGTGCATTAATGATAGCGTGGTGCCGCAGTGGCGATCCCGGGGGTTCCCAGCAGTGGGACCCCGGCGATCTGACATCTTATCCCCTATCCTTTGGATAGGGGATAAGATGTCTATGGGCGGAGTACCCCTTTAAGGACTCAGCCCTTTTTTGCAATTCTGACCACTGTCACTTTAAGCATTAATAACTCTAAGATGCTTTTACCAATTATTCTGATTCCAAGACTGTTTTTTCGTGACATATTCAACTTTAACACAGTGGTAAATTTTCATCGTTACTTGCATCCTTTCTTGGTGAAAAATCCCCAAATTTCATTCAAATTTTGAAAATTTTGCATTTTTCTAACTTTGAAACTCTCCGCTTTTAAGGAAAATGGATATTGCAAATAAATTATATATTGATTCACATATACAATATGTCTACTTTATATTTGCATCATGAAGTTGACATGTTTTTACTTTTGGAAGACATCAAAGAGCTTCAAAGTTCAGCAGCAATTTTCACATTTTCCACAAAAATTTTCAAAATCTGAATTTTTCAGGGACCAGTTCAGTATTGAAGTGCGTTTGAGGAGTCTTCTTATTAGATATACCCCATAAATGCCCCCCTTATAAAAACTGCACCCCCCCCCCCCCAAGTTTCAGTTTCACAGGAATAGCAGCAAGGTAAAGGAGTAAATCTTAATTTTTACACTTGCATGTTCTTGTAGACCCAGTTTTTGAAATTTTACTAAGGGTAAAAGGAGAAAAAGCCCCCCAAAATTTGTAACCCAATTTCTCTCGAGTAAGGAATTACATCATATGTGGATGTCAAGTGCTCTGTGGGTGCACTACAAGGCTCAGAAGGGAAGGAGCGACAATGGGATTTTGGAGAGTGTTTGTGAAATGGTTTTTAAGGGGTATGTCACATTTAGGAAGCCCCTATGGTGCCAAAATATCAGAACCCCCCCCCCCCCACATGGCATACTATTTTGGAAACTACACCCCCCAAGGAATGTAACAAGGGGTCTGCTGAGCCTAAACACCTCACAGGTGTTTGACGACTTTTCGTTAAAGTCGGATGTGTAAATGCATTTTTTTTTTCACTAAAATGCTGGTTTTCCCCCAAATTTTACATTTTTACAAGGGGTTATAAGAGAAAATGCCCCCCAAAATTTGTAATCCCATCTCTTCTGAATATGGAAAGACCCACTGTGTGGATGTCAAGTGTTCTGCTGGCACACTACAATGTTCAGAAGAGAAGAAGTCACATTTGGCTTTTGGAAAGCAAACTGTGCTAAAATTGTTTTTGGGGGGCATGTTGCATTTAGTAAGCCACTATGGTGCCAGAACAGCAAAAAAAATAAATAAATAAATAAATAAATAAAACACATTGCATACTATTTTGGAAACTACACCCTTCAAGGAACTTAACAAAGCGTACAGTGAGCTTTAACACCCCACAGGTGCTTTACAAATTTCTGCTAAAGTTGGACGAGAAAATAAAAAATTTGATTTTTTTCACTAAAATGATGGTGTAAGCCCAAATTTTTCATTTTCACAAGGGGTAATTGGAGAAAAAGCCTCCCAAAATTTGTAACCCCATTTCTTCTGAGTATGGAAATACCCCATATGTGGATGTAAAGTGCTCTGCGGGCGAACTACAATGCTCAGAAGAGAAGGAGCGCCATTGAGCTTTTGGTGAGAGGATTTGGTTGGAATAGAAGTGGGAGGCCATGTGTGTTTACAAAGCCCCCCTGGTGCCAGAACAGTGGGACCCCCCCCCCACATGTGACCCCATTTTGGAAACTACACCCCTCTTAGAATTGAATAAAGGGTGCAGTGAACATTTACACCCCACTAGCATTTGATAGATCTTTGGAACAGTGGGCAGTGCAAATAAAAATATAACATTTTAAATTTTCACGGAACACTGTTCCAAAAATCTGTCAGACACCTGTGGGGCGTACATGCTCACTGTACCCATTATTACATGAGGGGTGTAGTTTCCAAAATGGGGGTCACATGTGGGGAGGGGGGGGGTCCACTGTTCCGGCACTATGGGGGATTTGTAAACACACATGGCCTTCAATTTCAGACACCTTCTCTTGCCAAAAGCCCAAGGTTACTCCTTCTCTTCTGAACATTGTAGTTCTCCCGCAGAGCACTTTACATCCATATATGGGGTATGTTCTTACTCAGAAGAAATAGGGTTACAAATTTTGGGGGGCTTTTTTCCTATTCTCCCTTGTGAAAATGAAAAATGTAGGGTAACACCAGCATTTTAGTGAATTTTTTTACATTTTTTTATTTTCACATCCAACTTTAACGGAAATTTGTCAAACACCTGTGGGATGTTAAGGCTCACTATGCCGCTTGTTACATTCCGTGAGGGGTTTAGTTTCCAAAATGGGGTCACATGTGGGAATTTATTGTTTCGCGTTTATGTCAGAACCGCTGTAAAATCAGCCACCCCTTTGCAAATCACCAATTTAGACCTCAAATGTACATAGTGCGCTCTCACTCCTGAGCCTTGTTGTGCGCCCACAGAGCATTTTACGTCCACATATGGGGTAGTTCTGTACTCAAGAGAAATTGCGTTACAAATTTTGGGGCTCTTTTTTTCCTTTTACCGCTTGTGAAAATTTAAAGTATGGGGCAACACCAGCATGTTAGTACGCCCCAACTTTACCTTTTCATAAGATGTAAAAGGAAAAAAAGCCCCCCAAAATTTGTAACGCAATTTCTCCCGAGTACGGAAATACCCCATATGTGGCCTTAAACTGTTTCCTTGAAATACCACAGGGCTCTGAAGCAAGAGAGCACCATGCACATTTGAGGCCTAAATTGGGGAATTGAATCCGCCACAAAAATACCCTATGGCAGTATTTCCCAAACAGGGTGTCTCCAGCTGTTGCAAAACTCCCAGCATGCCTTGACAGCCAGTGGCTGTCCGGCAATACTGTGAGTTGTTGTTTTTCAACAGCTGGAGGCTCCGTTTTGCAAACAGTGCCGTACAAGACCTTTTTTTTTTTTATTGGGGGGGGGGGGCACTGTGTAGGCTTATGTAATATTTTACTTTTTATTTTGTGTAGTGTAGTGTTTTTAGGGTACATTCACACAGGCAGAGGTTTACAGTAAGTTTCTCGCTGAGAGTTTGAGCTGCTGCGGAAAATTTGCCACATCTCAAACTTGCAGCAGAACGCGTAGTAAACCTGCCAGTGTGAATGTACCATGTACATTCACATGGGGGGGGACCTCCAGCTGTTGCAAAACTACAACTCCCAGCATGCACTGACAGACCATACATGCTGGGAGTTGTAGTTATGCAACAGCTGGAGGCACATTGGTTGCGAAACACTGAGAGTTTGTTACTTTACTTTAGTGTTTCACAACCATTGTGCCTCCAGCTGTTGCAAAACTAGAACTCCCAGCATGTACAGTCTCTCAGTGCATGCTGGGAGTTGTATTTTTGCAACAGTTGGAGGCACACTGGTTGCAGAACCCTGAGCAAAACTGCAACAATCAGCATGCATTGACAGCCGAAGGGCATACTGAGAGTTGTAGTTTTGCAACAGCTGGTGGCACACTGCTACAAATCCCAGCATACCCTCTGGTAGTCTGTGCATGTTGGGAGTTGTAGTTATGAACAACTGGATGCTCACTTTTTCATAGAAAAAATGTGCCTCCAGCTGTTGCATAACTACAACTCCCAGCATGCACAGACTACCAAAGTGCATGCTCCTGTCGCCGCCACCGATCCTGAGGGGACACCCGCCGGACCAGGGAAAGGTAGGAGACCCCCGCCTGCGCCGATCTCCGCTCCGATCGCTGTCCCCAGCAAGTCCGTGATTGATCGGTCGTTCCGACCCATCAATCACGTGATCGTGAGGTGGCACCAGTGCCACCTCACTCCTGCTGAGTAAGGGTGAATGGGGCTGTCTCGGACAGCCCCAGTCACCCATTTTTTCCGGGTCACCAGAGACCCGATTGACACGGAATAACTGCAAATCGCTCGTCTGAATTGACGAGCGATTTGCGTCGATCGCCGATATGGGGGGGGGGGGGGGACCTCTGCACCCCCCTGGGCGATATGCCGGGATGCCTGCCGAACGATATCAGCAGGCATCCCCGTCCGGTCCCTGCCCAGCCAGCGGCAGGGGCAGGAAGAACGCAGGGTGTACCCATACGCCCTGAGTCCTTAAGGACTCGGAAACGGGGGCATATGGATATGCCCTGCGTCCTTAAGGGGTTAATATTTTCAAAGCAGCACAAGAGACCTTTAAAAATGTGAGGAGAAAAAAAATGGCGTGATTAATATCGCTGGATAAGAAATTACAGTAATTTTTTGATATCTCACCCAATGTGAACTGAACTCAACCCACTTGTAAGTCTGAGTTTACCTGCTACTACATTGAGATGTGTTGACTGGGGTGTTGCAGTATGTAGCAGGGTCTGGTGGTATAAACCCTGGGGGCAAGATATTGTTAACCCCTTAGTGTTCGTGACGCCAGGATGTGGTTATTCCGGTATGGTAACCGCTGTCAACCAACCCAAAAATGGTTTGTAATAAAGAAATGTCCACAGCAAGGATTCTGAATAAACTGGAACTTTTACTTAAAATGTTTAGGGAACAGTCTTTACAATTATGCAGTTCCTTCAGAGGCAACCGGGACACAGGATACCTCGCAGGCTTGCTTGGACTTGCTATTATTGAGATATTGAGGCAGACCACTGTGCTACTAATATATTCCTTAGCTGAGGAGTAGTCACTGGATTTGTAGAGATAATTGTAACTCACGTTTTAGAAGTGGCTGTGTTTCTTTAGGCTTTGGCCTAGATGAGATGAATTTGCAGTATACAGGACTTTGTGCTTCCTAATGAGTCCAAGAGATAAGAGAGAGAGAGAATAGAGACTTCAGCCCCTTATATACTAGGGGGCAGGACTAAAGCCCATTGGTTGCTAATGCCTGGGTTTCCTGTGCCCATGGAACTCTGAGCATATCAAATGACAGTAGATCACATGACCAAGGAAGGTACTATACATTTTATACAAACTGTACAACTTTATACATATGAATAATAGATACACATAATGAATATACACTGCATTTATATGAGACAACAAGGGGGGAGCCCTGCAGGAGAGCCCTATGGACCTAAGAGACTCTTCCTGAGGGGACAGTTCCTGTACCAGGACACCACAAACCCCCTTGGTTAATGCGCAAACCCCCTTGCTTAGTGGCCCTCAATGTCTGTCCCTTTAGGGAGAGGAGCGAATTGGGCCATTGGGTCGTATGCAGTCCTGAAGCATTTAATTAGAACGTTCAATTTCAGGCTGATGAACGAGAAAATAATAAAGTGTAGAGTCTCTGTACACATTAAAATGTCCATACATGCGCTGTTACTTGGGAACAGGATGACATTGGTTAACTTTAGTACTTGCTGGATATACAGAACCATTTAATGGTCGAGACAAGGTTCCTTAACCCCTTCAGGACCAAGCCCATTTTGGCCTTAAGGACCGGAGCGTTTTTTGCACATCTGACCACTGTCACTTTAAACATTAATAACTCTGGAATGCTTTTAGTTATAATTCTGATTCCGAGATTGTTTTTTCGTGAAATATTCTACTTTAACATAGTGGTAATTTGTTGTCGATACTTGCATCCTTTCTTGGTGAAAAATCTGTAAATTTGATGAAAAATTAGAAAATGTTGCATTTTTCTAACTTTGAAGCTTTCTGCTTGTAAGGAAAATGGATATTACGAATACATTTTTTTTGGTTCACATATACAATATGTCTACTTTATATTTGCATCATAAAATTGATGAGTTTTTACTTTTGGAAGACACCAGAGGGCTTCAAAGTTCAGCAGCAATTTTCCGATTTTTCACAAAATTTTCAAACTCGATATTTTTCAGGTACCAGTTCAGGTTTGAAGTGGATTTGAAGGGTCTTCATATTAGAAATACCCCATAAATGACCCCATTATAAAAACTACACCCCCCAAAGTATTCAAAATGACATTCAGTCAGCGTTTTAACCCTTTAGGTGTTTCACACGAATAGCAGCAAAGTGAAGATTTGAAAAAATTCACAATCTTCATTTTTTACATTCACATGTTCTTGTAGACCCAATTTTTGAATTTTTACAAGGGGTAAAAGGAGAAAATTTTTACTTATATTTGTAGCCCAATTTCTCTCGAGTAAGCACATACCTCATATGTCTATGTAAAGTGTTCGGCGGGCGCAGTAGAGGGCTCAGAATGGAAGGGGGACAAGGGGATTTTGGAGAGTACGTTTTTCTGAAATGGTTTTTGGGGGGCATGTTGCATTTAGGAAGCCCTACCATTTTGGAAACTAGACCCCTCGGGGAATGTAACATGGGATAAAGTGAGCCTTTATACCCCACAGGTGTTTCACGACTTTTGCAAATGTAAAAAAAAAAAAAAAAAAAAAAATTACCTAAAATGCTTGTTTTCCCAAAAATTTTACATTTTTAAAAAGGGTAATAGCAGAAAATACCCCTAAAAATTTGAAGCCCAATTTCTCCCGATTCAGAAAACATGCCATATGGGGGTGAAAAGTGCTCTGCTGGCGCACTACAGGTCTCGGAAGAGAAGGAGTCACATTTGGCTTTTTGAAAGCAAATTTTGCTCTGGGGGCATGCCGCATTTAGGAAGCCCCTATGGTGCCAGGACAGCAAAAAAAAAAAACACATGGCATACTATTTTGGAAACTAGACCCCTCAGGGAACGTAACAAGGGGTTAAGTGAACCTTTATACCCCACAGGTGTTTCACGACTTTTGCGTATGTAAAAAAAAAAAATGCTTGTTTTCCCAAAAATTTTACATTTTTAAAAAGGGTAAAAGCAGAAAATACCCCCCAAAATTTGTAACACAATTTCTCCCGAGTACGGCGATACCCCATATGTGACCCTTAACTGTTGCCTCGAAATACGACAGGGCTCCAAAGTGAGAGCGCCATGCGCATTTGAGGCCTAAATTAGGGACTTGCATAGGGGTGGACATAGGGGAATTCTACGCCAGTGATTCCCAAACAGGGTGCCTCCAGCTGTTGTAAAACTCCCAGCATGCCTGGACAGTCAACGGCTGTCCGACAATACTGGGAGTTGTTGTTTTGCAACAGCTGGAGGCTCCGTTTTGTAAACAGTGGCGTACCAGACGCTTTCATTTTTATTGGGGAGGGGAGGGGGGCTGTGTAGGGGTATGTGCATATGTAGTGTTTTTTACTTTTTATTTTATTTTGTGTTAGTGTAGTGTAGTGTAGTGTTTTTAGGGTACAGTCGCACGGGCGGGGATTCACAGTAGTTTCTATGCAACCAGCAGATGCATCACTACAACTCCCAGCATGCACTTTAGCTGTGTGTGCAAGCTGGGAGTTGTAGTTATACAACAGCTGAAGGTACACTTTTCCATAGAAAAAATGTGCCTCCAGTTGTTGCAAAACCATAAGTCCCAGCATGCCCATAAGGGAATGCTGGGAATTGTGGTGGTCTGCCTCCTGCTGTTGCATAACTACAGCTCCCAGCATGCCCTTTTTGCATGCTGGGAGCTGTTGCTAAGCAACAGCAGGAGGCTGTCACTCACCTCCAACGATCCACGCCGCACAGGTCAGTCCCTCGTCGTCGCCGCCGCTGCTCCTGGGGCCCCGATCCCAACATTGACACCGGGGATCGGGGTCCCCAGCACCCGGGGTGCACGTCCCGCACTCGCTCACGTCCTCCGGAAGAGGGGCGGAGCGGGTTGCGGGAGTGACACCCGCAGCAGGCGCCCTGATTGGTCGGCCGGTAATCCGGCCGACGAATCAGGGCGATGGTGAGGTGGCACCAGTGCCACCTCACCCCTGCAGGCTCTGGCCCCGATCAGCCAGTAATTCCGGGTCATCGGGTCACTGGAAACCCGATTGACCCGGAATCGCCGCAGATCGCTGGACTGAATTGTCGCCGACATGGGGGGCATAATGACCCCCCTGGGCGATATGCCGGGATGCCTGCTGAACGATTTCAGCAGGCATCCGGCTCCGGTCCCCAACCGGCTAGCGGTGGGGACCGGAATTCCCACGGGCCTATGGATACGCCCTCGGTCCTTATGGACTTGGAATGCAAGTCGTATCCATACGCCCTATGTCCTGAAGAGGTTAAGAACACAACCATGAATATGGTAACATTACTTTTACATTTTCCAACAATACCTTTATTTTAATTTTTTTTTATTTTTATTTTTGTAGAGATATACCTACATATTATTATGCATCTCTAATGACTATGCACATATTATTAGTACTATTACATTTCACTGACTGACAATCTTACTGACATTTCACTGCTATACACTGTATGGTATGCATGATGTCTGCAATGCTTATTCATACTTGACATTATCTCAATGTTGTTGTTGTGTTTTTTATTTTTATTTTTTATAGACATTTAACCCCTTAAGGACCAAGCCCATTTTCACCTTAAGGACCAGAGCGTTTTTTGCACATCTGACAACTGTCACTTTAAGCATTAATAACTCTGGGATGTTTTTTCGTGATATATTCTACTTTAACATAGCGGTAAAATTTTGTCCATACTTGCATCCTTTCTTGGTGAAAAATTCCAAAATTTCATGAAAAATTTGAAAATGTTGCAATTTTCAAACTTTGAAGCTCTCTGCTTGTAAGGAAAATAGGCATTCCAAATAAATTATATATAGATTCACATATACAATATGTCTACTTTATGCTTGCATCATAAAGTTGACATGTTTTTACTTTTGGAAGACATCAGAGGGCAGCAATTTTCAAATTTTTCACAAAATTTTCTAAATCTGAATTTTTCAGGGACCAGTTCAGTTTTGAAGTGGATTTGAAGGGCTTATTAGAAATACCCCATAAATTACCCCATTATAAAAACTGCACCCCTCAGCGTATTCAAAATGACAATCAGTAAGGAAGTTAACCCTTTAGGTATTTCACAGGAATAGCAGCAAAGTGAAGGAGAAAATTCAAAATCTGCATTTTTTACACTCGTATGTTCTTGTAGACCCAGTTTTTTTTTATCTTTATAGAGGTAAAAGTAGAGAAATCCCCCCAAAATGTGTAACCTAATTTCTCTCAAATAAGGAAATGCCTCATGTGTGTATGTCAAGTGTTCGGTGGGCGCAGTAGAGGTCTCCAAACTGTGGGCCTCCAGATGTTGCAAAACTACAACTCCCAGCATGCCCAGACAGCCTTTGGCTGTCTCGGCTTGCTGGGAGTTGTAGTTTGGCAACTCCTGGAATGCAGCAGTGAAGATCACTTACCGCTGATCTTCACAGCTCCGTCCGCTGGTCCCGCACTGTCTGTCCGGTACCGCCGCGGGTCCCGCTGTGATCGCTGGCCCCGTGACATGATCACTGGTCCCGGGACATGATCGCTGGTCCCGGGACCCTCCGCCATCTTCCCCCCACTCTGCCCCGACATTTAGGGGCGGGGCAGAGCGGGGATTTCACCTTTAACCTCCCGCCCCCCTCCTGCCATTGGTCGCTAGTCCTAACGACCAATGGCAGGGGTTTAGGAGCGAGGTGGCAGCTGCCACCTAGGTCCTATCCCTTCAGGATGATCGGAGCGGTCTCTGACTGCTCCGATCATCGTTATTTTCTGGGCGATCGGGTCACCAGAGACCCGATCAGCCCGGAACCCCACAAGTCCTTGTCATTAGTCAGTCACTAACTGACTGACTAATGACAACGATCTGCAGCCGGGGACCAGTCTGATTGGTCCCCTGCTGCATAGTGTCATCGGTCAGCTGTCCAGGACAGCTGAGATGACGTTTCTATCACCATGCCAACGGACATGGTGATAGAAAATGTATTGGACGTGTATACACGTCCATTTGCGTTAAGTCACAGAAAAAATGGACGTGTATACACGTCAATTTGCGGGAAGGGGTTAATATTATAACACTGGTTATTTCTGCTGTTATACACTGGTTGAGGATTGGGTTGCCTGAGGCTTTCTGCCCAATGCTTTGGCTGCTAGGGTCTATCGGTACTACACACTTACCCCAAGAACACTTTATTCTAGATAACATTTACACATTCTGTTACCTTACTTTTTTGTGTGCACGTGCATTCTCCACAGGAATACATTCTGGCCAGTAAAGTACCCTGGATACGCAGAGACAAGAAGAAATAGCATTAGTTGCATGACATTTAGTGCATAACAGTGGTATGGACTGGCATAAGACAGGTCACAGTCCCTAATAAACCTTTAATTGGATGTGTGAGATACGTGGTTTTGTGTGATTTCTGTGTACTAAACTTGTAGATGTACACTAATGGAGTTCTGTGTGTACTGAATTTTATGTGTACTGAATTTATATGTACTTTTAATGAAGTCAGTCTTGGTATCTGATTTATTAGGCGTTAGTGGAAAGGTGGTTTTCTTGTTTCTCCCAGTGGAGCTGGGACAGCACCTGAGTAGAATCACTATAACACCGCTCTATAATTTTGTAGTCATGTACAGTAAACTATTTGTTACGCCGAGCGCTCCGGGTCCCCGCTCCTCCCCGGAGCGCTCGCATCATCCTCGCATTTGCAGCGCCCCGGTCAGACCTGCTGACCGGGTGCGCTGCAATACCTCTCTCAGCCGGGATGCGATTCGCGTTGCGGGAGGCGCCCGCTCGCCCTCCGTCGGTCTTGTCCCGGCGCGCGCGGCCCCGCTCCTTAGGGCGCGCGCGCGCCGGGTCTCTGCAATTTAAAGGGCCACTGCTCTTGTCTACTCCCTTGTACCGCGCCTATCTTCAGCAGTCAGAGAGGTTGAGCCGTTGCTGGTGGATACGACCTGGTTGCTACCGCCGCTGCAAGACCATCCCGCTTTGCGGCGGGCTCTGGTGAATACCAGTAGCAACTTAGAACCGGTCCACCAGCACGGTCCACGCCAATCCCTCTCTGGCACAGAGGATCCACCTCCAGCCAGCCGAATCGAGACAGTAGATCCGGCCATGGATCCCGCTGAAGTCCCACTGCCAGTTGTCGCCGACCTCACCACGGTGGTCGCCCAGCAGTCGCAACAGATAGCGCAACAAGGCCACCAGCTGTCTCAACTGACCGTGATGCTACAGCAGCTACTACCACAGCTTCAGCAATCATCTCCTCCGCCAGCTCCTGCACCTCCTCCGCAGCGAGTGGCCGCTTCCGGCCTACGATTATCCTTGCCGGATAAATTTGATGGGGACTCTAAGTTTTGCCGTGGCTTTCTTTCGCAATGTTCCCTGCACTTGGAGATGATGTCGGACCAGTTTCCTACTGAAAGGTCTAAGGTGGCTTTCGTAGTCAGCCTTCTGTCTGGGAAAGCTCTGTCATGGGCCACACCGCTCTGGGACCGCAATGACCCCGTCACTGCCTCTGTACACTCCTTCTTCACGGAGATTCGAAGTGTCTTTGAGGAACCTGCCCGAGCCTCTTCTGCTGAGACTGCCCTGCTGAACCTGGTCCAGGGTAATTCTTCTGTTGGCGAGTACGCCATCCAATTCCGTACTCTTGCCTCCGAATTATCCTGGAATAATGAGGCCCTCTGCGCGACCTTTAAAAAAGGCCTATCCAGCAACATTAAAGATGTGCTGGCCGCACGAGAAATTCCTGCTAACCTGCATGAACTTATTCATCTGGCCACCCGCATTGACATGCGTTTTTCCGAAAGGCGTCAGGAGCTCCGCCAGGATATGGACTTTGTTCGCACGAGGCGTTTTTTCTCCCCGGCTCCTCTCTCCTCTGGTCCTCTGCAATCCGTTCCTGTGCCCCCCGCCGTGGAGGCTATGCAAGTTGACCGGTCTCGCTTGACACCTCAAGAAAGGACACGATGCCGCATGGAGAATCTGTGCCTGTACTGTGCCGGTACCGAACACTTCTTGAAGGATTGTCCTATCCGTCCTCCCCGCCTGGAAAGACGTACGCTGACTCCGCACAAAGGTGAGACAGTTCTTGATGTCAACTCTGCTTCTCCACGCCTTACTGTGCCTGTGCGGATATCTTCCTCTACCTTCTCCTTCTCTACTATGGCCTTCTTGGATTCCGGATCTGCAGGAAATTTTATTTTGGCCTCTCTCATCAACAGGTTCAACATCCCGGTGACCAGTCTCGCCAGACCCCTCTACATCAATTCTGTTAACAATGAAAGATTGGACTGTACCGTGCGTTACCGTGCATCGGACCTCATCACGAAAAAATTGAATTTTTGGTCCTCTCCAACTGCACTTCCGAAATTCTTCTTGGATTACCGTGGCTTCAACGCCATTCCCCAACCCTTGATTGGTCCACAGGAGAAATCAAGAGCTGGGGTACTTCTTGTTTCAAGGACTGTCTTAAACCGGTTCCCAGTACTCCCTGCCGTGACCCTGTGGTTCCCCCTGTAACCGGTCTTCCTAAGGCTTATATGGACTATGCTGACGTGTTTTGCAAAAAGCAAGCTGAGACTTTACCTCCTCACAGGCCTTATGACTGTCCTATTGACCTCCTCCCGGGTACTACTCCACCCCGGGGCAGAATTTATCCTCTGTCTGCTCCAGAGACTCTTGCCATGTCAGAGTCAGAGGAAAATTTAAAAAAGGGGTTTATCCGCAAATCCTCCTCTCCTGCCGGAGCTGGATTTTTTTTTGTGTCCAAAAAAGATGGCTCCCTACGTCCTTGCATTGATTACCGCGGACTTAATAAAATCACGGTAAAGAACCGCTACCCCCTACCTCTTATCTCGGAACTCTTTGATCGCCTACAAGGTGCCCACATCTTTACCAAACTGGACTTAAGAGGTGCTTATAATCTCATCCGCATCAGGGAGGGGGACGAATGGAAGACTGCATTTAACACCAGAGATGGACACTTTGAGTATCTGGTCATGCCCTTTGGCCTGTGCAACGCCCCTGCCGTCTTCCAAGACTTTGTTAATGAAATTTTTCGTGATCTCTTATATTCCTGTGTTGTGGTTTATCTGGACGATATTCTGATTTTTTCTGCCAACTTAGAAGAACACCGCCAGCATGTCCGCATGGTTCTTCAGAGACTTCGAGACAATCAACTTTATGCCAAAATGGAGAAATGTCTGTTTGAATGTCAATCTCTTCCTTTCCTAGGATACTTGGTCTCTGGCCAGGGACTACAAATGGACCCAGATAAACTCTCTGCCGTCTTAGATTGGCCACGCCCCTCCGGACTCCGTGCTATCCAACGTTTTTTGGGGTTCGCCAATTATTACAGACAATTTATTCCACACTTTTCCACTATTGTGGCTCCTATCGTGGCTTTAACCAAGAAAAATGCCAATCCCAAGTCCTGGTCTCCCCAAGCGGAAGACGCATTTAAACATCTCAAGTCTGCCTTTTCTTCTGCTCCCGTGCTCTCCAGACCTGACCCATCTAAACCCTTCCTATTGGAGGTAGATGCCTCCTCAGTGGGAGCTGGAGCTGTCCTTTTACAAAAAAATTCTTCCGGGCATGCTGTTACTTGTGTTTTTTTTTCTAGGACCTTCTCTCCGGCGGAGAGAAACTACTCCATCGGGGATCGAGAACTACTGGCCATGAAATTGGCGCTTGAGGAATGGAGGCATCTGCTGGAGGGATCAAAATTTCCAGTTATCATATACACTGATCACAAGAATCTCTCCTATCTCCAGTCTGCCCAACGGCTGAACCCTCGCCAGGCCAGGTGGTCGTTGTTCTTTGCCCGTTTTAACTTTGAAATTCATTTTCGCCCTGCCGACAAGAACATTAGGGCCGATGCCCTCTCTCGTTCCTCGGATGCCTCGGAAGTAGAGCTCTCTCCGCAACACATCATTCCTCCTGACTGTCTGATCTCCACTTCTCCAGCCTCCATCAGGCAAACTCCTCCAGGGAAGACCTTCGTTTCTCCACGCCAGCGTCTCGGGATTCTCAAATGGGGACACTCCTCCCACCTCGCAGGCCATGCGGGCATCAAAAAATCCTTGCAACTCATCTCTCGTTTCTATTGGTGGCCGACTCTGGAGACGGATGTTGTTGATTTTGTGCGGGCCTGTACTGTCTGTGCCCGGGATAAGACTCCTCGCCAGAAGCCTGCTGGTCTCCTTCATCCTCTGCCTGTCCCCGAACAGCCTTGGTCACTGATTGGTATGGACTTTTTATTCCTCTTCCTGGTCTTCCTTCAGCGCCTCAGTTGGCAAAACAATTTTTTGTACACATTTTTCGTCTTCACGGTTTGTCCACGCAGATCGTCTCGGATAGAGGCGTCCAATTCGTGTCTAAATTCTGGAGGGCCCTCTGTAAACAGCTCAAGATTAAATTAAACTTCTCTTCTTCTTATCATCCCCAATCCAATGGGCAAGTAGAAAGAATTAACCAGGTCCTGGGTGACTATTTACGGCATTTTGTTTCCTCCCGCCAGGATGACTGGGCAGATCTTCTACCATGGGCCGAATTCTCATACAACTTCAGAGTCTCCGAATCTTCTGCTAAGTCCCCATTTTTCGTGGTGTACGGCCGTCACCCTCTTCCCCCCCTCCCTACTCCCTTGCCCTCTGGTTTGCCCGCTGTGGATGAAGTGACTCGTGATCTTTCCACCATATGGAAAGAGACCCAAAATTCTCTTTTACAGGCTTCATCCCGCATGAAAAGGTTTGCCGATAAGAAAAGAAGAACTCCCCCCATTTTTGCTCCCGGAGACAAGGTATGGCTCTCCGCTAAATATGTCCGCTTTCGTGTCCCCAGTTACAAACTGGGACCACGCTATCTTGGTCCTTTCAAAGTCTTGTGCCAGATTAACCCTGTCTCTTACAAACTCCTTCTTCCTCCTTCTCTTCGTATTCCCAATGCCTTCCATGTCTCTCTCCTTAAACCACTCATCATTAACTGCTTCTCTCCCAAACTTGTTTCTCCCACTCCTGTTTCCGGTTCTTCTGACGTCTTCTCCGTGAAGGAGATTCTGGCCTCCAAGACGGTCAGAGGGAAAAAAAATTTCTTGGTGGATTGGGAAGGCTGTGGTCCAGAAGAGAGATCCTGGGAACCTGAGGACAACATCCTAGACAAAAGTCTTGTCCTCAGGTTCTCAGGCTCCAAGAAGAGGGGGAGACCCAAGGGGGGGGGGGTACTGTTACGCCGAGCGCTCCGGGTCTCCGCTCCTCCCCGGAGCGCTCGCATCATCCTCGCATTTGCAGCACCCCGGTCAGACCTGCTGACCGGGTGCGCTGCAATACCTCTCTCAGCCGGGATGCGATTCGCGTTGCGGGAGGCGCCCGCTCGCGATGCGCATCCCGGCTCCCGTACCTGACTCGCTCTCCGTCGGTCTTGTCCCGGCGCGCGCGGCCCCGCTCCTTAGGGCGCGCGCGCGCCGGGTCTCTGCAATTTAAAGGGCCACTGCGCCACTGATTGGCGCAGCTGGCTTAATTAGTTTGTTCACCTGTGCACTCCCTATTTATACTTCACTTCCCCTGCACTCCCTCGCCGGATCTTGTTGCCATTGTGCCAGTGAAAGCGTTTCCTTGTGTGTTCCTAGCCTGTGTTCCAGACCTCCTGCCGTTGCCCCTGACTACGATCCTTGCTGCCTGCCCTGACCTTCTGCTACGTCCGACCTTGCTCTTGTCTACTCCCTTGTACCGCGCCTATCTTCAGCAGTCAGAGAGGTTGAGCCGTTGCTGGTGGATACGACCTGGTTGCTACCGCCGCTGCAAGACCATCCCGCTTTGCGGCGGGCTCTGGTGAATACCAGTAGCAACTTAGAACCGGTCCACCAGCACGGTCCACGCCAATCCCTCTCTGGCACAGAGGATCCACCTCCAGCCAGCCGAATCGTGATACCATTTACATTTTATTACATTTTAGGTGAACATAACTTTTGTTGCTTGTAGGCACAAAGGTTAAATACCAGCAGCAAATAATTAAGATGGTCAGGTTAAATTTACCTGATATTTTTGAGTGCCAAATAGTGCACAAAATATATATTACTTTTATCACATATACAATAACGTGCATGTAAGGCTCAGCAATCCACCTACATTATGGAGTCTTTGGTTAGGATCATGGCTATAGCTGGGCACAAGACTTAATAGGATCTCCTAGGGCAAGGAGTCTCTCGGCCAGAGCCGGGCACAAACTTACGAAAATGGTTACTTTACAAATGGTGAAACTTCTTTGCACAGTCCTGCCAGGCACTTGACTTGAACTGTTGCGGATAATGATAACCTGAAACAATAAAGAAGGTATTAGTGTACCACACATTTAGTAGAATGCAAAAAATTTGAAATTGGTTCTTCTTGCTTCCCAACCTCGCCTGTCGGTGTGCTTCCTGCTTTGTGATATATATCTGGGAGCACGAGGTTGGGTTTCCCTCCAGGCTACATTGGTCAGCCAGGACTGTGTTATGGTCGGATTAACATTGACCACCACATTGACTTCAGAGACTGATGCCGCTGGTACAGCTGTAGGTGCCAGCTGGTTCGGCCACACTTCCTTAGGTGGAGTAGGCCACGGCACATCGGTCGGTGCGTGCTGATTAGGCCTCACCTCCGGCGTGGAGTAGGCCTAGGCACATAAGTTGGTGCCCGTTGGTTAGGCCTCACCTCCTCTGGGGGAGTACGCCTGGGCACATTTTCTGTAAGTGAAGATTCAGGACTGGACCTCCTCATAAATTTACACAATAAAAACCAGACTAAATAGCCATAAAGGATGCATACCCAATATCATATAATGCAAGAAAATGTAAACTTTATTATAACACATATGACACAAAGCAAGGAAAACACTCTAAAAACACTTAAAAAGGCTCAGAAGAGCCACACTACAACAGTGGGACGAATTATGGTCACCACAGGACATGGGAAGAAACATGAAAGGGATCCCTCCTGTCACTCACCAAATAAGTAACAATAAAACACAAATGACAAAAAAGTAGTGGACAGTCAACAAACTGTGCATGCCAGTCCCCAAATGGTAAATGGTACAATGCGATGAATGTTACTCAGGGAAGCAGGTGCAAGAATGTAATACTCAGTACACTAATATACAAACACAGTGGACGATCCACAGACGGAGGAAGGAGGGAAAGTGTCCCAGTAAGCCCATGTCCAATAAAGAAGCCCATTTGTCATTGCCCTTTTTTGTCATTTGTGTTTTATTGTTACTTATTTGGTGAGTGACAGGAGGGGTCCCTTTCATTTTTCTTCCCATGTCCTGTGGTGACCACAATTGGTCCCACTGTTGTAGTGCGGCTCTTCTGAGCCTTTTTAAGTGTTTTTAGAGTGTTTTTCCTTACTTTGTGTCATATGTGTTATAATAAAGTTTACATTTTCTTGCATTATATGATATTGGGTATGCATCCTTTATGGCTATTTAGTCTGGTTATTATTGTGCTTATTGTTTTATGAGCCAGATAGCACCCTTTTGTGTTATGCTTTACATTTAGCTTGAGCCTCCCCCCTTTTTTCCTTTTCTCTCTCTCCTCATAAATTTAGGAGCCATGATGGGCGCCTCGGACAAATACATTTCTTCTTCCACCTTATCGGCCGAATTCAATGGGGATCTATGTCCCAGTCGTCCGACGGAAAATACGTAAAGGGTATTTGAGTGGGATTCTTGGGCCTGGTTATGGCTGCCGCCCATTCTCCCCGCAGACTTTTTACCGGGGTATATTCCACTATCTCCCCTGCTTCTAAGGAGTGGAGTGCTGGAGGCAGGCAGTCCCGCTGAACGACTTTCCTATTTACTAGCATGGTTCCTCCATGCTGGCAGTCTTGGAGGGTGCCAAAGCCACGTACTTTATCAAATTTTATAACTGTGGCGAGTCGGCGCTCCAAGGGTGGCTCACCCACTTGTGGATAGTCCAACTTGCTTATATAGAGGGCTTCCAGCCTTTTAGTATCCTGCTGCTGCTCTACTTGTACTTCATAGGGCAACTGCTTAGGCCCATACCTCTCTCTGTGCTGGGCTTTTAATTTCTCAATGATGCTGGCTATTTCGGCCTCTCTGCGGGCTCTCTCAGCCTGTACTGTGGGAACTGGTGGATGGGACTTCCCTGGCAGGGGAAGGACATGGTCCCACAAGTACGGGACAAACTCTGGCTCGTCGCCGAACACCCATTGAAGGAGAAGGGGTGACTGTGAGCGTGCTCTAACTGGAACAGACTTCTGCCCTGGGGGTTCCCTGTCGGGGCTGAAGGCGTAGAAAATGCGGCCTCGGCCGGCGTACTTACATCTGACTCCTCGGTTGCAATCTCCGCCCAGGATCTGTGGCGAGGGAACAATCTCACCGGCGATGCTGCTGCTGAAGACTGTGGTGATCCCCTTTTTGGGGTAGCTTGCCATTCATCGTCCTCTGGAAGCGGGGGCAGCTTGCAGGCCTCCTCGGCCCCAAGGGGCAATTGCTGCAAATGGTCAGCTAGGTCATGGAACAGCTGCGCTGCAGCCACTGTAACTTTCCGCTGCTCCGCAGCCATCTTGTTGCTCTCTTCACGTGCTCTGGTGGGCTGCGCCATGTCTGTACACCTCTCTGCCATTTCCGGACTGAAGAGGGATGGCCGCATGGTGCCTTTTATAAGAGGCTTCAACAAAATGCCGGCCGGAAGGACGTCATTGGTGCAGCTCTGACTTCCTGTCCCACAGGAAGTCAGACAACAGTTCCACTTCGGCATAGACGCTGCTACATGATATCCAGCATGGGACATCTTGGCGCGCTTCTTGGGTTCTTCCTTAACCCCTTCAGGTATTTTTTTTTTTAATTAGATCATTTCATTAAGTTTTACAATACAATAAAACAATTCAAAGGAGCAAGAAACAAAGAAGGTAAGAACAAACCCATCAGGGTAATGGGACCAAATAGTAGGGCACATATTATGAAAACAGGAACATACTCAAATTGGCCGCTGAGGAGACTTCAGGTACTTTTGTACTGAAGCACGTAACATGGCTTCGTTCCTAATCTTACCCATGGCCACAATACAATATTCTTCACCTCCCCCTTACTTTTTCTAGCACCCCGGCAAAGCACAATTTCAGCAACAATGTCCTGTACACTTTTGGGCGTAATTTCGGTCGCGGATTGCGACAATCCTGGACAGTTTTCTATACATATTCCTGCACAGGGGGATGACTAGTGGCACTTGCAATCACGGCATACACCCGTTTTTCATTGTGGGTGGCCTGGGTGGCTGAATTATTAAAGGCACACACCCGTATCCTGTTCGTAGGACGCCAAAAGAAATGTGGTGACTGGGGTGTTGCAGTATGTAGCAGGTGGTATAAATCCTGGGGGCAAGATGTTGTTAACCCCTTAGTGTTCGTGACGCGAGTATGTGGTTATTCCGGTATAGTAACCGCCGTCAACCAACCCAAAAATGGTTTGTAATAAAGGAATGTCCACAGCAAGGATTCTGAATAAACTGGAACTTTTACTTGAAATGTTTAGGGAACAGTCTTTACAATTATGCAGTTCCTTCAGAGGCAACCGTGACACAGGACACCTCACATGTTTGCTTGGACTTGTTATTATTGAGATATTTAGGCAGACCATTGTGCTACTGATATATTCCTTAGCTGAGGAGTAGTCACTGGATTTGTAGAGAGAATTGTAACTTACGTTTTAAAAGTGGCTGCATTTCTTTAGGCTTTGGCCTTGATGAGATGAATTTGTAGTATACAGGACTTTGTGCTTCCTTTTGAGTCCAAGAGATAAGAGAGAGTATAGAGACTACAGCCACTTATATACTAGGGGGCTGGACAAAAGCCCATTGGTTGCTAATGCTTGGAGCTCCTGTGCCCATGGAACTCTGGGTATATCACATGACAGTAGATCACATGACCAAGGAAGGTCCTATGCATTTTATACAAACTGTACAACTTTATACATATGAACTATAAAAACACATAATGAATATACACTGCATTTATGAGACAACAAGGGGGGAGCGCTGCAGGAGAGCCCTATGGACCTAAGGGACTCTTCCTGAGGGGACTTAAGGATGGTACAGGACCGGTCCTGTACCGGGAGAGCACAAAGGTTAATGTTAATTATAGAAAACTTTAATTATATAACAACTCTATTAATTTTAAGGTTAAAAATACACACTGCACACCTTGTTAATTGTAGGACACGTACATGCTGGCGTACCCACTAAATTTGAAAATGTTGTGTTAAAATAGAATAAGGCACAAAATAGTTGTGTAAGATTTTTACAGACTACGTAAATAACCCATATGTGGCACTAAAATTTTCCTTTAAAAAAAAAAAAAAAAAGCAATACAGCTTCATCCAATGCAGTACGCCCCAACCCCCCTCCCCCCCCCCCTTCCCCGTCACTCTCTAGAAACACTACTGGTAATAAAGGGTAGATAAGGAACTTTATCTACTTTTCTGATTTAAAAAAATGCTTTTGCAAGTGGGTTTCCCGGGTTTTGCTTACGTGCAATTTATTTATCAAGGTCGTATGACTTTTTGATAGGTCGCATGTAAGAAAAAGTAAGTAAAAAAAAAAAAAAAAGATAAATCTCCTTCAAAAAGTTTTTTCGGGAACTTTGTTTCTCAGCACAGACGTCTCTACCATGATATCCGTCTTCCAGAGCTTCCAAGGAGACTTCCAATAACAATACTCCAGATCACAAAAACTCTGCAGACGGCATAGATGAGGAAGGCTTCAGCAGCAGCGGAGGAGCAAGATGAGACACACAACTCGTGTTGCTTTTGGCTCCAAAGAAATGGAATCTGCATTAAGTGCAAGTTCCCACTTCAAAGGTTAGGACCATTCCCATATAATCTTACACTAAGAGCTATTCTCATACTGGCCCCACTTCATCTGTACAGCACAGTGTTTCCCAACCAGGGTATCTCCAGCTGTTACATAACTACAACTCCCAGCATGCCCTTTGGCTGTGCATGCTGGGAATTGTAGTTATGAAACAGTAGGAGGCACACAGGCCTCACCTCCTGCTGCTGCTGCCAGTCATTTCCTGCCACCGCCAGTATGCTATCCCCGCCGCTGCACACTACATGGTCGGTACCCGCTCTCGCCCTCCAGACTAGGGGTGGAACGGGTGCCGTCAGGACAGCCCAGAAGATGCCGTGATTCTTCAGCTGGTCTCAGCCGACCAATCACCATGATCGTGAGGTGGCACCAGTGCCACCTCACTCCTGCTGGGCAATGGTGATTGGTGCTGTCTCGGACAGCACCAATCACCCATATTTCCTTGGTCACCAGTGACCCATTTGGCCTGGAAAAGCCGTGATTCACCGGTCAGTATTGACTGACGAATCACAGCGATTGCCGCCAAGGGGGGATTCCCGGGACCCCCCCCCCTGGGCGATATGCCGAGGTGGCTGCTTTTAGATAACAACAGCCATCCCAGTCCAATCACCGCATCCAGAGACGTGGTGATCCCAGAAGATGGCAATGCAAATGTACATTTACATTGCAGGTCCTTAAGGGGTTAAAAATAATTGTAATAATGATACTGTTTCCACCATATCCACTTATCCAGAGATATTATGCTAGAGATATATTGTCATCCTCCATTCCTGGGAATCCACCTCTCCCCTTCTACATATCTCTGATTCCTTAATCATCCAATAGGGGGGCTTGTTTTCCCACTTATGTGCAAAATGTATCTCTAGGTGGTCAATATCTTCTGTCTCCATTACAAGCTGTATGTCCTATATGGGAAATGTGCCTTGAATTATGCAGCTCCTCGCTCACTTGTTAATGTATCAAGTGACCCAGAGCCCACCACGTGGAGGTGGCTGCATTTCGGGCTCCTCCCCACCCCCACCCCAAACCATATGTAGATCTTGTGTGACCCAATCAGCCGTCTTGTTAAATTGGTTCACATTGATCGTCAATGGCCTTTGCTGTAATACTTCTTAGCTGTGTATGTAGGAAGTAAAATGGCATCTTGAATGTGGTCATCATGCCGGTTACTGTCCGCTTGGCCATGGCCCATGCTCCAACCCAAACATTGGATACATAATTGGGCCACTTCAGTTTGCTTTTAGCATATTGCCAAGTCCGCTGCAGCCAAGACACTTTGGGCTCCGAGGCATCTTCAGAGGTTGTTGGTAAATCCATCTGGTTATCCTCCATGGTGACTGTCACATGATCGCTGTGCCTGGATTCATGTGGGTCTGAATTGTCACCTAAAGCCATGTCAATAGCCACATCTGCTCGCTGACCACGGTGCTTAATCTTCTTCCCAGGTATTTTATGGATCTCATAATATGGTGGAGTGACCTTATAATGATATAGGTTAGTATACCGCCAAAGGAAACTCGTCACGTAATGTATGAGACACACGACAGGCACCGAGAGAACTGGGATATCTGCAAAATAGCGACAGGATACAATATATTAGACCTATATTCATTCATTTATTTATGTATATATATATATGTAAATACATATGTTCATATATATGTATATATATATATATATATATATACATATATATACTTTTTTTGTTAAAACTATAATTTATACGGCAAACTATCAATGTTTTATAGGCTATATGCTAGAAGATTAGATGTCATGGATCACTGTATTGTCACTGTATGAAGCTTTTTTTAAACTTATGTGTGACTAAAACATTGTTATTATAATTATATTACTACTATTATTATATTATTTCACTAATATCAGAGTAGTTTCCCATGTTTTCTTTTAGAAGGCAAAATACTTAAAGCATTGATTCACAAACTGAAATCATTTATCTCACAGGAATAAACATTTGCTCAATTGCTGTAAGAGACTTAAAGGAGTACTCTGCCTCTAGACATCTTATCCCCTATCCAAAGGATAGGGGATAAGATGTCTGATTGCAGGGGTCCCGCAGCTGGTACCCCAGCGATCTCTGTGCAGCACCCAGCGTTCATTCAGCATTCGACAGGGTCGCAACTTCACGGCCACGCCCCTCGTGAGGTAACACCACAACCTTCCCATAGACTTACATTGAGGGGGCGTGGCCCTAATGTCACAACCCCCGCCGCCCGCTCCAAGCGTTTGGAACAAAATGTGCCGAACGCTGGGGAAGCCCCCCTTTAAAGCCACCCAGGATAGACTGTACAAGAGAACATCAGTAACTTTACTGCACTCTACTATATTAACTTTACACTAATACATTCATGTTAAATCCATTTATAAACTGAAATTTTGGAAGTTTTCATTATTCCTACCTCTTAGCTTCATGGTCGCCGTCCTTACAGGATCCTTTTGCCTAAATAGACAAAATTCTCTTCAATTTGCAAAATAAGCGCAGGTCTAGTAGGAGAACGTGTTCACCCGCCGAACCGAGGAAATAAGTGTTAGGGATTGGATTCTACCCTGGAGAAAGTCTCTTTGATGTGTGATGTCACAGCAGATGACATCACGTGTATGTGTATCCATTGTAATGGCTGTACTGTACTTTACTTACACTATGTACAGTTATACTGGGGGTTTACAAAGGATTTGAAGATTACAGTTTTAACCCCTTCAGGGTCACAGCCCTTTTTGGTCTTGAGGACAAAGGACATTTTCATTTTTACATTTTCATTTTTTCCTCCTCCCCTTCTAAGAGCCATAAATCTTTTAATTTTCCACCCAAAGACCAATATGAGTTGTTGTTTATTTTGCGACCAACTGTACTTTGTAATGTACGGTAACATAAAATGTACGGTACTATAAAAAAATATATATATATTATTTACGGCTGGAAATTGAAAAGAAAACCACAATTTGGCAACTTTTGAGGGTTTTCGTTTTTATTCACTGACATGTTCTTTTTATACTGCGGGTCAATGCTTGGGTAAACGCTTTACTCTTTTTGTACTGCTTCAAAAAAAAATCTAACTTTTTGAACAATATAAGTATGTTTTAAACTGTATGAGGGCTAATTGTTTGCTGTATACGGAAAAATAAAAAAAAAGTTATAGAGGTCAGAAGAGGACAATTTTAAACGTACTAATTTTGGTGTAAAAGTAATGATTTTTTTTTAACAGAAGTAAAACAAAATCAAACCTTAATAAGCTGTGTATCAATTTAATCGTATGGATCTACAGAATATATATAAGGTGTCATTTTTACCGAAAAGTGCAGTGTGTAGAATCTGAACCCCCTAAAAAAAAAAAATCAGAATGGAGTTTTTTTTTCCCCCCTAGTTTTTCCGTAGATTTTGTGGTGAAATGATTGATGTCATTACAAAGTACAATAGGTGGCACAAAAAAACAGCCCTTATAGGACTCTGTATGTAGAAAATTGAAAGTGTTATGATTTTAAGAAGGTGAGGAGGTAAAAACTAAGTGCAAAAATGAAAAAACCTGTCCTGAAGGGGTTAAAAATATATAAATACCGTATATCCCGGCGTATAAGATGACTTTTTAACCCCAAATTTTCTTCTGAAAAGCCGGGGGTCGTCTTATACGCCGGGTATTGAGGTCCGGGATAGGAAAACTTCTGACTATCTGCCCGGGCGGGCTCCTGTGTGTAGCTGCAGGCGGGGGCCGGCCAGAGCAAGTAAAAACTAATACTGTATACTAAAAACCAGGGTGCCTCCAGCTGTTGTGAAACTACAACTCCCAGCACGGCAAAGTTGGGGGTCGTCTTATACGCCAAGTCATCTTATACGCCGGCATGGTCACTGCACCTGCACTCACATTTAAAGAAGATCTGTAGTGCTTATAACTTATCCCCCATCCTAAGGATAGGGTATAAGTTATAGATCACTGGGGGGTACGAGCGATCGGGCCCCCCGCCATCTTCTGTACGGGGCCACAGTTATGTACAGGAAAGGGGGTGTTCCATCCCCGCTTGACGCGGCAGCGGGCACGCCCCTCCATGTATTTCTATGGGAGTCATGGAAGGGCGTGCCGGCTGCCGCGTCATGCGGGAACAGAATGCCCCCTTTCCTGTTCATTGCCACGGCCCCATACAGGAGATCGCGGGGGGCCCCAGTGCCCGGACCCCCCCGCGATTTATAACTCATCCCCTATCCTTAGGTTGGGGTATAAGTTATAAGCACTAAAGATCTCCTTTAACCTGTTGGGGACGGAGGGCATACCTATACGCCCTCCGCCCACCACCTTTCTATAATGCGGGGCCACGCCGTGGCCCAGCGTCATAGCGGGTCGGGCCAGGCCCCTAACAACAGCCGGGAGCCGAGGCTAATAGCGAGCAGCACTGATCGTGGTTTCGCGCGCTATTAACCCTTTAGATGCAGCGTTCAACTTGATCACTGTCCGAACGCCAAATGACTGCTCAGTGCCTGAGATCCAGGTATGAGCAGTCAAGCGGCAGAATCATTGATCAATGGTTTCCTATGAGAAACCATTGATCAATGTAAAAGATCAGTGTGTGCAGTGTTATAGCTCCCTATGGGAGCTATAACATTGAAAAAAAAAAGTGAAAAAAGCTTGAATCACCCCCCTTTTTCCGTAAAAAAAAAATCCAAAAACTGTGTAAATAAACATATATGGTATCGCCGCATGCAGAAATGTCAGAATTATAAAAATATATAGTTAATTAAACCGCACAGTCAATGGTATACGTGCAAAAAATAAGCCATCATATGGATTTTGTGGGGTTGTGATCTTTAACCCCTTCAGGACCAAGCCCATTTTGGCCTTAAGGACCAGAGCGTTTTTTGCACATCTGACCACTGTCACTTTAAACATTAATAACTCTGGAATGCTTTTAGTTATCATTCTGATTCCGAGATTGTTTTTTCGTGACATATTCTACTTTAACATGGTGGTAAATTTTTGTGGTAACTTGCATCCTTTCCTTGTGAAAAATCCTAAAATTTGATGAAAAATTAGAAAATTTTGCATTTTTCTAACTTTGAAGCTCTCTGCTTGTAAGGAAAATGTATATTACAAATAAAAAAAATTTTTATTCACATATACAATATGTCTACTTTATGTTTGCATCATAAAAGTGACGAGTTTTTACTTTTGGAAGACACCAGAGGGCTTCAAAGTTCAGCAGCAATTTTCCAATTTTTCACAAAATTTTCAAACTCACTATTTTTCAGGGACCAGTTCAGGTTCGAAGTGGATTTGAAGGGTCTTCATATTAGAAATACCCCACAAAAGACCCCATTATAAAAACTGCACCCCCCAAAGTATTCAAAATGACATTCAGTCATCATTTTAACCCTTTAGGTGTTTCACAGGAATAGAAGCAAAGTGAAGGAGAAAATTCACAATCTTCATTTTTTACACTCGCATGTTCTTGTAGACCCAATTTTTGAATTTTTACAAGGGGTAAAAGGAGAAAATGTATACTTATATTTGTAGCCCAATTTCTCTCGAGTAAGCACATACCTCAAATGTCTATGTAAAGTGTTCGGCGGGCGCAGTAGAGGGCTCAGAAGGGAAAGAGCGACAAGGGGATTTTGGAGAGTACGTTTTTCTGAAAACGTACGGGCTTGTATGGGCACTTAATCTGTGATTTGTTGTTTTCATCGGTACCACATTTGTGTATATGTGATTTTTGATGACTTTTTATTCCTTTTTTTTTTTTTTTCCGGGATGTGATCACAATTCAGCATTGGACTTTGTTATTTTTATGTTTTATGTCGTTCACCGTATGGAGTCATTAACGTTATATTTTAGTCATTCAGACTATTCTACCAAATATGTTTAACCCCTTAAGGACACATGACGTACTGGAACGTCATGTGTCCACTCCCGATCTATAACGCGGGGCCACGGCGTGGCCCCGCGTCATAGCGGGTCGGGCCCGGCCTCTAACAACGGCCGGGACCCGTGGCTAATAGCGCGCGGCATTGATCGCTGTGCCGCGCGCTATTAACCCTTTAGACGCGGCGTTCAAAGTTGAACGCCGCGTCTAAAGTGAAACCGAAAGCATCCCGGCTAGCTCAGTGGGCTGTTCGGGATAGCCGCGGTGAAATCGCGGCATCCCGAACAGCTGACAGGACAGCGGGAGGGCCCCTACCTGCCTCCTCGCTGTCCGATCGCCGAATGACTGCTCAGTGCCTGAGATCCAGGCATGAGCAGTCATCCGGCAGAATCGTTGATCACTGGTTTCTTATGAGAAACCAGTGATCAACATAGAAGATCAGTGTGTGCAGTGTAATAGGTCCCTATGGGACCTATAACACTGCAAAAAAAAAGTGAAAAAAAAAAGTGAATAAACATCATTTAACTCCTCCCCTATTAAAAGTTTGAATCACCCCCCTTTTCCAATAAAAAAAAAAACACAGTGTAAATAAAAATAAAAATAAACATATGTGGTATCACCGCGTGCAGAAATGTCCGAATTATAAAAATATATCATTAATTAAACCGCTCGGTCAATGGCGTGCGCGCAAAAAAATTCCAAAATCCAAAATAGTGCATTTTTGGTCACTTTTTATATCATTTAAAAATGAATAAAAAGTGATCAATAAGTCCTATCAATGCACAAATGGTACCGTTAAAAACTTCAGATCATGGCGCAAAAAATGAGCCCTCATACCGCCCCATACACGGAAAAATAAAAAAGTTATAGGGGTCAGAAGATGACAATTTTAAACGTATTAATTTTCCTGCATGTAGTTATGATTTTTTCCAGAAGTCCGACAAAATCAAACCTATATAAGTAGGGTATCATTTTAATCGTATGGACCTACAGAATACATATCAGGTGTCATTTTTACCGAAAAATGTACTACGTAGAAACGGAAGCCCCCAAAAGTTACAAAACAGCGTTTTTTTTTCAATTTTGTCGCACAATGATTTTTTTTCCTGCTTCACCACAGATTTTTGGGCAAAATGACTGACGTCATTACAAAGTAGAATTGGTGGCGCAAAAAATAAGCCATCATATGGATTTTTAGGTGTAAATTTGAAAGAGTTATGATTTTTTAAAGGCAAGGAGCAAAAAACGAAAATGCAAAAACGGAAAAACCTCCGGTCCTTAAGGGGTTAAAAAAATGAATTCCCCCTCTTTTCCCATTTTACAAAAAAAAAATTTTTTTTTAAATAAAATAAAATTTTTGCAAATCTGACCACTGTCACTTTATATATGAATAACTCTGAGATGCTTTTACTTTTCATTCTTATTCTGAGATTGTTTTTTCGTGACATATTCTACTTTAACATAGTGGTAATTTTTGTCGTTACTTGAATCTTTTCTTGTTGAAAAATCCCAAAATATAGAAAATTTAGCATTTTTCTGCCTGTAAGGAAAATGGACATTCCAAATTATATATTGATTCACAAATACAATGGGGGACATTTATCAAGGGATTTAGAGCTCTTTTTTTGCTTACAAAAGTCGCATTAGCACTTAAGTAATTTTTTGTGCGACTTTTGGCTGTAAGCAAAAAGCTACAAAAAAGCATACGAAAGTAAATTTTTTTTTTTACTTTTCAGTGGTCAGGGATTTATCAAGTGCGAAAGTCGCATAAAAAGTCGCAAGCCCTCAAAAACTGCATAAATATAAGCCAGCTCGGAGCTGGCACACAAAACGGCTTTTGAGAGCAAATTTTATATTTCCCGCTGGCAGCCGTGATCACAGCTCCAGCGGGAAATATATTGCAACTGTACAAAGGAGCCCGGGCTGGCATCACTCTGCAGCCGCCCAGCTCTGTCTGATTCTAACCCCGCTACCCTAACATAATGACATCCCCCCCTTGTTTCCCACCCGCCTGCGCTGCACATCTCCCATCTGTCTGCTACCTGTTGCAAGACTACAACTCCCAGCATGTCCATACAGTGAGGGCATGCTGGGAGTTGTAGTATTGTAGCGGGCGGACAATGTGCGGCGCGGGCAGGTGGAAGACAAGGGGGGTGGGGGTTATATAAAGCAGTGTCCCCATCCCCATCATTGTATTAGGGTAGCGAGGATAGAATCGGAGGAACCCGGGCGGCTGAAGACTGATTCCAGCCTGGGCTCCTTTTAACAAACCTCGGCGCAGTGGAGTTTCTATTTCCCTTAATGTAATTTCATATTTCCCGCTGGGTCCCGTAATTGGCCAGGACCGAGCAGCCAATCACGGGAAATTTGATATTACATTAGGGACTAAAAGCTCCGCGGCTCCGCTAGATGTTAAAAGGAGCCCGGGCTGGCATCAGTCTGCACCCTCCCGGGCTCCTAAGATATCCTGCGGCACCGTGGTAAGGTGCCCGGGCTAACCTCACTCAGCAGCCCCCCACGGGACTCCCACAGCCGTCAGGGAGATGTGTAGGTGCCGTCCCTGTCATCCCTCAGCACTGCGGTACACACCGAGAGATGGCAGGGACGGCTTCTGCACATCTCCCTGCCTGGCTGAGGGAGTCCCGAGCGGCTGCAGTGTTATGTCAGCCCGGGCTCCTTACTACAGCGCCGCAGAGTTTGGTGTAATTTCAAATTTCCCGCTGGGTCCCGTGTCACGTGACGACAGGAAATATGAAATTACAGTGATTCTCTGATCACTGCAGCCAAGGAGCGGAGCGCATTACCACCCGCTTCTCTGGCTGGCACGACTACAACTCCCAGCATGTCCTTACAGGAAGGGCATGCTGGGAGAGTTGTGTGCGTGGGGGGGTTGACAAGCTTGTCACCTGCCCCCCTGCCGCAAAACTACAACTCCCAGCATACCCTTACAGTAAGAGCATGCTGGGAGTTGTAGGGGGGGGGGGGGTGACAATCTCCCACACCACATGACTACAACTCCCAGCATGCCCTTACTGTAAGGACATGCTGGGAGTTGTAGTTGTGTGGCAGGTGACAGGCTTTTCACCTGCCCCCCTAAAACTCCCAGCATGCCCTTACAGTAAGGATATGCTGGGAGTTGTAGTCATGTGGTGCGGGAGATGGTTACCCCCGCACCCCCCCCCCCCACACACACACACACTACAACTCCCAGCATATCCTTACTGTAAGGGCATGCTGGGAGTTGTAGGGGGGCAGGTGACAAGCCTGTCACCTGCCCTCTGCGGCACAAATACAACTCCCAGCATGTCCTTACAATAACGATATGTTGGGAGTTGTAGTGTGTGCGTGGGGGGGGGGGGGTAACAATCTCCCGCATCACATGACTACAACTCCCAGCATATCCTTACTGTAAGGGCATGCTGTGAGTTGTAGTCATGTGGTGCGGGAGATTGTCACCCCCCCTACAACTCCCAGCATGCTCTTACTGTAAGGGCATGCTGGGAGTTGTAGTCAGGCGCGGACGGGTGACAATAAATGTATTAACCTATTTTTCTTTTTTTCTCCTCATTTCAGATCCATGTATCCTGTGGACTACTTCGGATTTGGTGGACTGCTTCAATGACCAGCGTCTTTTTTAACCCCTTCCCGCAGAATGTCATATATAAACGCCGGGTTGTGCAGTGCGTTCGCGCATCCCGGCGTTTATAAATGACAATCAGTTAACCCGGCGATGCGCAGCATCGCACGAGTTAACTGGCAGAAGTCCCGCTGTTTCCAGCAGGGGACAACTTCTGCTTCACCCCCAGGACCATCCATTGATGGTCCTGGTCAGCGATCACTGTGATTGGTCCCTGTGGACCAATCACAGTGATCTGGGGTGAAAGTTCAGATCCCCCGCACTGCCCGCCCATGGAAGTCGGGCAGAACGGGGGACGATGGCTGCGGGGGCTCGCGGGGACCTGCGGCATAGGGGGGGAACATCAGGGGACCGGCGGCCTTACCTGGCGGGACCGAGGAGCAGCGGCAGGACCGGCCACGTGGACAAGCAGCGACGGGACCGGCAGGTAAGTATATGGTCCTCAGAAGCAGCAGTGAAGATCTTCACTGCTGCTTCTAGGAGTCTGAAAACTACAACTCCCAGCATGCCTAGACAGCCTTTGGCTGTCTGGGCATGCTGGGAGTTGTAGTTTTGCAACATCTGGAGGGCCCCAGTTTGGAGACCATTGTATAATGGTCTCCAATCTGTGCTCTTCCAGCTGTTGCAAAACTACAACTCCCAGTATGCACTGACTGTCCAGGCATGCTGGGAGTTTTAGTTCAGCAACATCTAGCCCTTCAGATGTTGCCGAACTACAACTCCCAGCATGCCCTTCAGCTGTCTGGGCATGCTGGGAGTTGTAGTTTTGCAACAACTGGAGACACACTGGTTGGGAAACATTGTCTGTTTGTAACTCAGTGTTTCCTAACCTGTGTGCCTCCAGCTATTGCAAAACTATAACTCCCAGCATGCACTAACAGACCATGCATGCTGGGAGTTGTGGTTTTGCAACAGCTGGTGCACCCCCCCCCCCCCCCCCCTGTGAATGTACAGGGTACATTCACATGGGCGAGGCCTTTACAGTGGTTTTCTCGCATCTTGAGATGCAGCAAATTTTGCGCCGGGAAACTCGCTGTAATCCCCCGCGCATGTGACTGTACCCTAAAAACACTACACTACACTACACTAACACAAAATAAAATTAAAAGTTAAAAACACTACATATACACATACCCCTACACAGCCCCCCTCCCCCAATAAGCCCCCCTCCCCCTCTGGTACGCCACTGTTTCAAAAGCAGAGCCTCCAGCTGTTGAAAAACAACAACTCCCAGTATTGCCGGACAGCCGTTGACTGTCCACGCATGCTGGGAGTTTTGCAACAGCTGGAGGCACCCTTTTTGGGAATCACTGGCGTAGAATACCCCTATGTCCACCCCTATGCAAATCCCTAATTTAGGCCACAAATGCCCACGGTGCTCTCACTTTGGAGCCCTGTCGTATTTCAAGGCAACAGTTTAGGGCGACATATGGGGTATCGCCGTACTCGGGAGAAATTGCGTTACAAGGTTTGGGGGGCTTTTTCTTCTTTAACCCTTCATGAAAAGGAAATGTTGGGGTCTACACCAGAATGTTAGTGTAAAAATTTTTGATTTTTTACACTAACATGCTGATGTTGCCCTATACATTTTCAGAAGAGGTAAAAGGGAAAAAAGCCCCCCAAAATTTGTAACGCAATTTCTCCTGACTACAGAGATACCCCATATGTGAGCGCAAAGTGCTCTGGGGGCGCACAACAAGGCCCAGAAGGGAGAGCGCACCATGTACATTTGAGGTGATTTGCACAGGGGTGGCTGATTGTTACAGCGGTTTTGACAAACGCAAAAAAAACAAAACCCCACATGTGACCCCATTTCGGAAACGACACCCCTCACGAAATGTAATGAGGGGTGCAGTGAGAATTTACCCCCCCCCCACAGGTGTCTGACGGATCTTTGGAACAGTGGTCCGTGAAAATGAAAACTTGTACAGCCCACTGTTACAAAGATCTGTCAGACACCAGTGGGGGGCAAATGCTCACTGTACCCCTTGTTACGTTCCTCAAGGGGTCTCGTTTCCAAAATGGTATGCCATTTGTTTTTTTTTTTGCTGTTCTGGCACCAGAGGGGCTTCCTAAATGCGATATGCCCCCCGAGCAAAATTTGCTCTCAAAAAGCCAAATATGGCTCCTTCTCTTCTGAGCATTGTAGTTCGCCCATAGTGCACTTCAGTTCAACTTATGGTGTACCTCCATAATCAGAAGAGAAGGGGTTACAAATATTGGGGAGTATTTCCTGCTATTAACCCTTGCAAAAATGTGAAATTTGGGGGGAAACACACATTTTAGTGGAAAAATTATATATATTTTTTTTACATATGCAAAAGTCGTGAAACACCTGTGGGGTAATAAGGCTCACTTTATTCCTTATTACAATCCTCAAGGGGTCTAGTTTCCAAAATGGTATGCCATGTGTTTTTTTTTTTTTTTTTTTGCTGTTCTGGCACCATAGGGGCTTCCTAAATGCGACATGCCCCCCGAGCAAAATTTGCTCTCAAAAAGCCAAATATGACTCCTTCTCTTCTGAGCATTGTAGTTCGCCCATAGTGCACTTCAGGTCAACTTATGGGGTACCTCCATACTCAGAAGAGAAGGGGTTACAAATATTGGGGGGTATTTCCTGCTATTAACCCTTGGAAAAATGTGAAATTTGGGGGGAAACACACATTTTAGTGAAAAATCAAAAAAAAAATTTACATATGCAAAAGTCGTGAAACACCTGTGGGGTATTAAGGCTCACCTTATTCCTTGTTATGTTCCTCAAGGGGTCTAGTTTCCAAAATGGTATGCCATGTGAGGGTTTTTTGCTGTTCTGGCACCATAGGGGCTTCCTAAATGCAACATGCCCCCCAAAAATCATTTCAGAAAAACTTACCCTCCAAAATTCCCTTATCGCTCTTTCCCTTCTGAGCCCTCTACTGCGCCCGCCGAACACTTTACATAGACATATGAGGTATGTGCTTACTCGAGAGAAATCGGGCTACAAATATAAGTATACATTTTCTCCTTTTACCCCTTGTAAAAATTCAAAAATTGGGTCTACAAGAACATGCGAGTGTAAAAAATTAAGATTGTGAATTTTCTCCTTCACTTTGCTTCTATTCCTGTGAAACACCTAAAGGGTTAAAATGATGACTGAATGTCATTTTGAATACTTTGGGGGGTGCAGTTTTTATAATGGGTCTTTTGTGGGGTATTTCTAATATGAAGACCCTTCAAATCCACTTCAAACCTGAACTGGTCCCTGAAAAATAGTGAGTTTGAAAATTTTGTGAAAATTGGAAAATTGCTGCTGAACTTTGAAGCCCTCTGGTGTCTTCCAAAAGTAAAAACTTGTCACTTTTATGATGCAGACTTAAAGTAGACATATTGTATATGTGAATAAAATTTTTTTTTATTTGTAATATACATTTTCCTTGCAAGCAGAGAGCTTCAAAGTTAGAAAAATGCAAAATTTTCAAATTTTTCATCAAATTTTAGGATTTTTCACAAGGAAAGGATGCAAGTTACCACAAAAATTTACCACCATGTTAAAGTAGAATATGTCACGAAAAAACAATCTCGGAATCAGAATGATAACTAAAAGCATTCCAGAGTTATTAATGTTTAAAGTGACAGTGGTCAGATGTGCAAAAAACGCTCTGGTCCTTAAGGCCAAAATGGGCTTGGTCCTGAAGGGGTTAAACCTGTTTAATGTTAATGAGAGTGTTTTTTTGGAATAAATTTTTTTGAAACGTGTTTTTTTTTTAACTACTTAAAAGGCTTAGTAGTGGAAGCTGTCTAATAGACGGAATCCATTACTAAGCCTATGCTTAGTGTTAGCCCCCAACACAGCTAGCGCTAACCTCCAATTATTACCCCAGTACCCACCGCCACAGGGGTACCGGGAAGAGCCGGTGCCAATAGGCCCGAAGCATCAAATATGGCGCTCCTGGGCCTAGGCGGTAACGGGCTGGCATTAATTAGGCTGGGGAGGGCCAGTAACAATGGTCCTCGCCCACCCTGGTATCATCAGGCTGTTGCTGCTTGGTTGGTATTTGGCTGAAAATAAAAATAGGGGGAACCCTATGCGTTTTTTTTTTAATAATTATTCATGCAAAAGATGAAAGATAAGGTTCCCCCTATTTTTATCCAAATACCAACCAAGCAGCAACAGCCTGATGTTACCAGGGTGGGCAAGGACCATTGTTATTGGCCCTCCCAAGCCTAAATAACACCAGCCTGTTACCGCCTAGGCCCAGGAGCGCCATATTTGAGGCTCTGGGCCTGGTGGTACCGCCTCCTCCCAGCACCCCTGTGGTGGTGGGTACCGGGGAAATAATTGGGGGTTAGCGCTAGCTGTTTTGGGGGCTAATGCTAAGCCTCAGCTTAATAATGGACTCTGTCTATAATACTGCTTCCACTACTAAGCCTGCCAAGTATATTTAAAAAAAAAACATCACATTTAAAAAAAATGTATTCCAAAAAAACACTCCCCCAAAAGTCCTCATTAACCATTTTATTAACATTAAACCAAAAAAATGCTAATCACTGCACTCCCCTGAATCTAAAGTAATCCACAAGATACACGGATCTGAAATGAGAAGACAAAAAATGAGTTAGTACATTTAGAGGAAAAAAAAAAGTGGTAAAAAGGGTAAAAAAAAAACATACATACCGTATATACTCGAGTATAAGCCGAGTTTTTCAGCACGATTTTTCGTGCTGAAAACACCCCCCTCGGCTTATATTCGAGTGACCTCTCCGCCCTCAGTGGTCTTCAGCCTGCGGACCTCCAGATGTTTCAAAACTACAACTCCCAGTAAGCCAGGGCAGCCATCGGCTGTCCGGGCGTGCTGGGAGTTGTAGTTTTGAAACCTCTGAAGGTCCGCAGGTTAAAGACCACTGCGGCCTTTAACATCATCCAGCCCCCCCTCTCACCCCCTTTAGTTCTGTACTCACCTCCGCTCGGCGGGACGGTGCTCCGCTGGTCCGGTGCTGCAGGACTGTGCGGTGGGAGGTCGTCCGGTGGGATAGTGGTTCCGGGCTGCCATCTCAAGGCAAGGCAACGCCTCTATTTCGGGCCCGAAGCGCGGAGAAGAGGCCCCCCCGGTGAAGATGGCAGCCCGGAACCACTATCCCACCGGACGACCTCCCCACCGGACAGTACTGCAGCACCGGACCAGCGGAGCACCGTCCCGCCGAGCGGATGTGAGTACAGAACTAAAGGGGGTGAGAGGGGGGGCTAGATGATATTGAAGGCCGCAGTGGTCTTCAACCTGCGGACCTCCAGAGGTTTCAAAACTACAACTCCCAGCAAGCCCGGACAGCCGATGGCTGCCCGGGCTTGCTGGGAGTTGTAGTTTTGAAACCTCTGGAGGTCCGCAGAAGACCACTGTATCAGACATTGACAAGCGGTTATGATGAAGGTGGGGGGGGGGCTGATGACAAGGGGATGATGACAAGGGGATGATAAAGGGGGGGTGTGGGATGATGACAAGGGGATGATGAAGGGGGGTGTGGGATTATGAAAAGGGGATGATGAAGGGAGTGGGGATGATGACAAGGGGATGATGACAAGGGGATGATGAAGGGGGGTGTGGGATTATGACACGGGGATGATGAAGGGGGTGGGGATGATGACAAGGGGATGATGACAAGGGGATGATGAAGGGGGGTGTGGGATTATGACAAGGGGATGATGAAGGGAGTGGGGATGACGACAAGGGGATGAGGACAAGGGGATGATGAAGGGGGTGTGTGGGATTATGACAAGGGGATGATGAAGGGGGTGGGGATTATGAAAAGGGGATGATGACAAGGGGATGATGAAGGGGGTGGGGATGATGACAAGGGGATGATTACAAGGGGATCGGCTGTCCGGGCTTGCTGGGAGTTGTAGTTTTGAAACCTCTGAAGGTCCGCAGGTTGAAGACCACTGCGGCCTTCGACATCATCCAGCCCCCCCTCTCACCCCCTTTAGTTCTGTACTCACCTCCGCTCGGCGGGACGGTGCTCCGCTGGTCCGGTGCTGCAGGACTGTGCAGTGGGAGGTCGTCCGGTGGGATAGTGGTTCCGGGCTGACATCTTCACCGTGGGGGCCTCTTCTCTGCGCTTCGGGCCCGGAATAGTCACATTGCCTTGACGACAACGCAGGGGGACGTTCATTACCAACGTCCGTCTGCGTCGTCATCAAGGCAACGCCTCTATTTCGGGCCCGAAGCGCGGAGAAGAGGCCCCCCCCCCGGTGAAGATGGCAGCCCGGAACCACTATCCCACCGGACGACCTCCCCACCGGACAGTTCTGCAGCACCGGACCAGCGGAGCACCGTCCCGCCGAGCGGATGTGAGTACAGAACTAAAGGGGGTGAGAGGGGGGGCTAGATGATATTGAAGGCCGCAGTGGTCTTCAACCTGCGGACCTCCTGAGGTTTCAAAACTACAACTCCCAGCAAGCCCGGACAGCCGATGGCTGCCCGGGCTTGCGGGGAGTTGTAGTTTTGAAACCTCTGGTGGTCCGCATAAGACTACTGTATCAGACATTGACAAGCGGTGATGATGAAGGTGGGGGGGGGGGGCTGATGACAAGGGGATGATGACAAGGGGATGATGAAGGGGGGTGTGTGGGATGATAACAAGGGGATGATGAAGGGGGGGTGGGATTATGACAAGGGGATGATGAAGGGAGTGGGGATGATGACAAGGGGATGATGACAAGGGGATGATGTTTTGGGGGTGTGGGATTATGACAAGGGGATGATGAAGGGAGTGGGGATGACGACAAGGGGATGAGGACAAGGGGATGATGAAGGGGGGGTGTGGGATTATGACAAGGGGATTATGAAGGGGGGTGGGGATTATGAAAAGGGGATGATGACAAGGGGATGATGAAGGGGGTGGGGATGATGACAAGGGGATGATGAAGGGGGGGGTGTGGGATGATGACAAGGGGATAATGAAGGGGGGGTGTGGGATGATGACAAGGGGATGATGAAGGGGGGGTGATGACAGGCGGTGATGATGAAGGGGGGGATGATGACAGGCGGTGATGATGAAGGGGGAATGATGACAGGCGGTGATGATAAAGGGGGGATGATGACAGGCGGTGATGATGAAGGGGGATGATGACAGGGTGATGATGAAGGGGGGATGATGACAGGCGGTGATGATGAAGGGGGGATGATGACAGGTGGATGATGAAGGGGGTGTTAATGACGGAGGTCTGGATGATGTATTTCCCACCCTAGGCTTATACTTGAGTCAATAACTTTTCCTGGGATTTTGGGGTGAAATTAGGGGCCTCGGCTTATATTCGGGTCGGCTTATACTCGAGTACATACGAGATATATATATATATATATATATATATATATATATATATATATATATATATATTTATATATATATATTTATATATATATATATATATATATATATATATATAATATATATATATAATATATATATATATATATATATATATAGATAAAAAATGTCAAAGCTGCAAAATTGTGTTCTGTAGTCATTTATTGGTTTTTGCTTATGTGTGCAAAAAAAAAAATGGTATTCAAAAGTGATTTATTGGTTTTTGCTTATGTAAGCCAAATTTATCAACCCCCTGTAGTAGTTTAATAATGTGTCACACAAAGCAAAACCAAAAGCAAGAAAAAAATGCCAACAGAACTCGATTACCAAAGCAACAATGATAAATGTCCCCGAATATGTCTACTTTATGTTTGCATCATAAAGTTTTCATGTTTTTATTTTTTTTTAAGACATTAGAGGGCTTCAAAGTATAGCAGCATTTTTTCAAACTTTTCACGAAAAATAAAAAATCAGAATTTTTCAGGGACCAGTTAAGTCTGAAGTGGATTTGAGGGGCCTTTCTGTGAGAAATATACCACAAATGACCCCATTGTAGAAACTGCACCCCTCAAAGTATTCAAATGCCATTAAGAAAGTTTGTTAACCCTTTAGGTGTTTCACAGGAACAGCAGCAAAGTGGAGGAGAAAAATTAAGATTTCCATTTTTTATACTAACATGTTCATGTGGCCCAATTTTTTTTTACATTTTTGTAAGGGTTCTTAGGAGAAAAAGTCCCACAAAATTTGTAGCCCAACTTCTCTTGAGTATGGAAATACCTCATATATTGACGCAAAGTGCTCTGTGGGCCCACAACATGGCTCAAAAGGGAAAGAGCAACTGTGGGATTTTAGAGGGTGAATATTGCTGAAATGGTTTTTGGGGGGCATGTTGCATTTAGCACGCCCCCATGGTGTCAGAACAGCAAAAAAAAACACATGGCACACTATTTGGGAAACGACACCCCTCCAGGAACGTAACAAGGGGTACAGCGAACCTTAACACCTCACGTGAAAAATTAGATTTTTATATCCCTTGTTATGTTCCATGAGGGATGCAGTTTCCAAAATGGGGTCACATGTGGGTATTTTTTTTGTGTGTTTATGTCAGAACCGTTGCAACTATCAGCCACCTCTGTGCAAATCACCAATTTAGGCCTCAAATGTACATATTGCGCTCTCACTCCTGAGCCTTGTTGTGCATCCGCAGAGCATTGTACGCCCACATATGGGGTATTTCCGTACAAATTTTGGGGGTCTTTTTTGAAAATAAAAAGTATGGGACAACACCAGCATGTTAGTGTAAAAAAACATACTGGTGTAGACCCCAACTTTTCCATTTCATAAGGGGTAAAATTAGAAAAAGCCCCCAAAATATGTAACGCAATTTCTCCCGAGTACGGAAATACCCCATATGTGTCCCTAAACCGTTTCCTTGAAATATGACAGGGCTCCAAAGTGAGAGAGCGCAATGCGCATTTGAGGACTAAATTAGAGATTTGCATAGGGGAGGACCCAGATGCAAGCATTACAATTGACTCTGCTACCATAAATACCCTACAGCAGTGTTTCCAAAACAGGGTGCCTCCAGCTGTGGCAAAACTCCCAGCATGCCTGGACAGTTAATGGCTGTCCGGCAATGCTGGAAGTTGTTGTTTTGCAACAGTCGGAGGCTCCTTTTTGCAAACAGTGCCGTACCAGACGTTTTAAATTTTTATGGGGGTCAAACCTCCAGCTGTTGCAAAACTTCAACTCTCAACATGGACTCAGAGACCGTGCATGCTGGGAGTTGTAATTTTGCCACAGCTGGAGGCCCACCGGTGAGGACAGCCGTGTTAGGTAGGGAACAGATAAACTCAGTGCTTCCCCACCAGGGTGCCTCCAGCTGTTACAAAACGAACACTCCCAGCATAAACGGTCTGTCAGTGCATGCTGGGAGTTGTAGTTTTGCAACAGCTGGAGGCACACTGGTGGGGAAACACTGAGTTAGGTTCTGTTACCTAACTGTGTTTCGTCACCAGTGTGCTTCTTGCTGTGGCAAAACTACAACTCCCAGCATGCACTGATGGCCAAAGGACATGCTGGGAGTTGTAGTTATGCAACAGCTTGAGGCACGTGTGGTGCTTGTTTATAGGTCCCCATAGCCATAGCCAGAGTCCCTAGGACGTCGGGGTCCTTTTGTATAGTCCGGGCTTGCTGGGAGTTGTAGTTTTGAAACCTCTGGAGGTCCGAAGGGTTGAAGACCACTGCGGCCTTCAACATCATCCAGCCCCCCCTCTCACCCCCTTTAGTTCTGTACTCACCTCCGCTCGGCGGGACGGTACTCCGTTGGTCCGGTGCTGCAGGACTGTCCGGTGTGGAGGTCGTCCGGTGGGATAGTGGTTCCGGGCTGCCATCTTCACCGGGGGGGCCTCTTCTTCGCGCTTCGGGCCCAGAATAGTCACGTTGCCTTGACGACAACGCAGGGGGATGTTCATTACCAACGTCCGTCTGCGTCGTCGTCAAGGCAACGCCTCTATTTCGGGCTCGAAGCGCGGAGAAGAGGCCCCCCGGTGAAGATGGCAGATGTATAAACGATAACTTCCAGCATGGCAAGTCAGCAGTTTGCTGTTTGTGCATGCTGGGAGTTGTAGTTTTGCAACATCTGGAGGGCCACAGTTTAGAGATCACTGCACAGTGATCTCCAAACTGTGGCCCTCCAGATGTTGCAAAACTACAAATCCCAGCATGCCCTGACAGCCAACAGCTGTCTGGGCATGCTGGGAGTTGTAGTTTAGCAACATAAGGAGGCTTACGGTTTACAGAAATCACTGCATGGTGACAATCAGATGTCCAAGACAGCTGATGTCCCCTAGACAGGAGCACTAGGATGGGTATGGGGGGGTTATAGGGGTCTGTTTGATGTTTTATTTCACACAGAGCTCACACAGCTCCAATCTCCTCACAGATCTCCCTACACTGAGGAGATCGGAGCTGTGAAAGGCAGTTTTTTTCAACTGCCTCTGCTGTGATTGGTCAATCTGGATTGATTGACCAATCACAACAATCAGGGGGCCAGGCCATCCATGAGGTGACCCGCGGACGATGTCTGTGATGATCAGCTGTCTATGAAAGCTGAAGTCACTTCAATGTCACAGCATGTTTCCATGTTTACATGCTGTGACAGTTTAGCTTCAGGACGAGCCGGCTCATCTAACGCGGCAAGTACTCGCTGATTAGGACGATCAATTAATACTGATCGGTAATATCGACAATCTACTTCTCTGGTCTGCCAACGTCACAAAATGTGGGCTCAAAACTGAGCAAAAAAGCCCCCAGAGTACGGATATTCATGGTGCGGCATAGTATGTTTTTAATACTTTTTTTATTTCTGAGGACGGTGGATGGGTTTTTGCGGGATAGTTGGAGTGCAGCTATTTAGTGCCAGGCAGGCTAGTTAGGGTGTCACCAGATGCGGTACCCCCCCTGTCACTCTCTAGCAATGCTACTGGTAATAAAGGGTAGATAAAGAACTTCAGCTATTTACATAAGGGAAAACTTTTCTGCTTTAACCCCTTAAGGATCGAGGTCATTTTGGCCTTAAGGACCAGAGCATTTTTTGCACATCTGACCACTGTCACTTTAAGCATTACTAACTCTGGGATGCTTTTACTTATGAAGTTGATTCCGAGATAGTTTTTTCGTGACATATTCTACTTTATCATAGTGGTAAGTTTTCGTCAATACTTGCATCATTTCTTGGTAAAAAATTCAAAAATTTTAAAATTTTGCTTTTTTTTTTAACCTTGAAGCTCTCTGCTTGTGAGGAAAATAGACATATCAAATAAATTATATGTTGATTCACATATACAATCTCTTCATGTTTGCATCATAAAGTTGACATGTTTTTTTTTTACTTTTGGAAGACATCAGTGGGCTTCAAAGTTCAGCAGCAATTTTCAAATTTTTCTCAAAATTTTCAAAATCTGAATTTTTCAGGGACCAGTTCAGATTTGAAGTGGATTTGAGGGGTCTTCATATTAGAAATACCCCATAAATTACCCCATTATAAAAACTGCACCCATCAAAGTATACAAAATTATATTCAGAATGTTTGTTAACCCTTTAGGTGTTTAACAGGAATAGCAGTAAGTTTAAGGAGAAAATTGAAGACCCAGTATTTACACCCCACTGGCGTTTGGCAGATCTTTGGAACTGTAAGCTGTGCAAATGAAAAATTACATTTTTCATTTTCAAGGACCACTGTTCCAAAAATCTGTCAGACACCTGTGGGGCGTAAATGCTCACTGTACCCCTTATTACATTACTTGAGGGGTGTAGTTTCCAAAATGGGGTCACATGTGGGAGGGGTCCATTGTTCTGGCTCTATGGGGGCTTTGTAAACACACGTGGCCTTCAATTCCGGACAAAATTTATCTTCAAAAGCCCAATGGTGCTCCTTCTCTTCTGAGCATTGTAGTTCACCCGCAGAGCACTTTACATCCACATATGGGGTATGTTCTTACTCAGAAGAAATGGGGTTACAAATTTTGGGGGGCTTTTTCATATTTTCCCTTGTGAAAATGAAAAATTTAGGTTAACACCAGCATATTATGTTTAGTTTTTTTTTTCTCATTTTCCCATCCAAATTTAATGAAAAATTTTCAAACACCTGTGGGGTGTTAAGGCTCACTGTACCCCTTGTTACGTTCCGTGAGGGGTGTAGTTTCCAAAATGAGCCGCTGTAAAATCAGCCACCCCTGTGCAAATCACCAAATTAGACCTCAAATGTACATAGTGCGCTCTCACTCCTGAGCCCTGCTGTGCGTCCGCAGAGAATTTTACGCCCACATATGGGGTATTTCCATGCTCAGGAGAAATTACGTTACAAATTTTGGGGGTCTTTTTTTCCTTTACCTGCTTGTGAAAATAAAAAGTAGGGGGCAACGCCAGCATGTTAGTGTAAACATTTTTATTTTTTTACATTAACAGGCTGGTGTAACCCCCAACTTTTCCTGTTCATAAGGGGTAAAAGGAGAAAAAGCCCCCCAAAATTTGTAGTGCAATTTCTCCAGAGTACGGAAATACCCCTTATGTGGCCCTAAACTGTTTCCTTGAAATACGACTGGGCCCCGAAATGAGACAGCGCCTTGCGCATTTGAGGACTACATTAGGGATTGCATAGGAGTGGACATAGTGGTATTCTACGCCAGTGATTCCAAACAGGGTGCCTCCAGCTGTTGCTAAACTCCCAGCATGCCTGGACAGTGAGCGGCTGTCCGGAAATGCTGGGAGTTGTTGTTTTGCAGCAGCTGGAGGATCTGTTTTGGAAACACGGCCATACGATACGTTTCTCATTTTTATTGGGGGGGGGGGGGGGGGAGACAGTGTAAGGGGGTGTATATGTAGTGTTTTACCCTTTATTATGTAGTGTAGTGTTTTTAGGGTACATTCGCACTGGCGGAGGTTTACGTTGAGTTGCCCACTAGGAGTTTGGGCTGTGGCGAAAAATTTGCTGCAGCTCAAACTTGAAGCAGAAAACTCACTGTAAACTCGCCCATGTGAATGTACCCTGTACATTCACATGGGGAGTTAAACCTCCAGCTGTTTCAAAACTACAACTCCCAGCATGCACTGACAGACCATGCATGCTGGTAGATGTACTTTAGCAATAGCTGGAGGCACACTGGTTGGAAAACCTTCAGTTAGGTTCTGTGACCTGACTCAGTACTTTCCAAACAGTGTGCCTCCAGCTTTTGCAAGACTACAATTCCCAGCATGTACTGATCGCCGAAGGGCATGCTGGGAGACGTAGTTATGCAACAGCTGGAGGTACGCAACTACAACTCCCAGCTTGCCGAGACAGCTGTTTGCTGTTTGGGCATGCTGGCATTTGTAGTTTTGCAACAGCTGGAGGGTCACAGTTTAAGAGATCGCTGTACAGTGATCTCCAAACTGTGGCCCTCCAGATGTTGCAAAACTACATATCCCAGCATGCCCAGACAGCAAACTGCTGTGTAGGCATGCTAGGAGTTGTAGTTTTGCAACTTCTGGAGGGCTCCAGTTTAGAGACCACTGTATAGTGGTCTCAGACTGTAGACCTCCAGATGTTGCCAGGCAACTCACCAGCTTCCGTAGGATCCAAGGAGCCGCATCGTCGTTCTCCTCTTCTGCCGCCGATCACCCCCATCGATCACCGCCTTCTACCGCCGCCCATGAGTAATTAAACTTCGGCGGCGGTCCCTGTCAGTTTCCCCATTCTGCCCGGTCTACTGTGGGTGGGCAGAACAGGGAAACCGAAAGTTAACCCCCCCGCCCCCAATTTGCTATTGGTCGTCGCTTCTTGATGACCAATAGTAGGGATAGGAGGGGTGGCACCCCTGCCACCTCACTCCTATCCCTTCAGGGGGATCGTGGATGTCACGGAAAACCGATATCCCCCTTATATTCCGGGTCACCATAGACCCATATGACCCGGAATTGGCGACATGTTGCACGGGATGCCTGCTGAATGATTTCAGGAGGCATACCAGTCCAGTCCCCAACCGGTGCGCGGCGGGGACCTGAATTCCCACGGGCGTATGTATACGCTCTGGATACTTAACGATAAAAAAAACCAGGGTGTATCCATACGTCCTGGGTCCTTAAGGAGTTAAGGGGTTAATAATAATAATAGTAATAAAAATAATGATACTGTTTCTACCATATCCACTTATCCAGAGATATTATGCTAAAGTTATATTGTCATCCTCCATTCCTGGGAATCCACCTCTCCCCTTCTACAGATCTCTGATTCCTTAATCATCCAATAGGGGGGCTTGTTTCCCACTTATGTGCAAAATTTGTTTCCATGTGGACAATATCTTCTGTCTCTATTACAAGCTGTATGTCCAATATGGGAAATGTGCCTTGAATTATGCAGCTCCTCGCTCACTTGTTAATGTATCAAGTGACCCAGAGCCCACCACGTGGAGGTGGCTGCATTTCGGGCTCCTCCCCACCCCCACCCCCAACCATATGCAGACCTTGTGTGACCCAATCAGCATCTTGTTAAACTGGTTCACATTGATCGTCAATGGCCTTTGCTGTAATACTTCTTAGCTTTGTATGTAGGAAGTAAAATGGCATCTTGAATGTGGTCATCATGCCGGTTAGTGTGCGGTTGGCCATGGCCCATGCTCCAACCCACACATTGGATACATAATTGGACCACTTCAGTTTGCTTTTAGCATATTGCCAAGTCCGCTGCAGCCAAGACACTTTGGGCTCCGAGGCATCTTCAGAGGTTGTTGGTAAATCCATCTGGTTATCCGCCATGGTGACTGTCACATGATCGCTGTGCCTGGATTCATGTGGGTCTGAATTGTCACCTAAAGCCATGTCAATAGCCACATCTGCTCGCTGACCACGGTGCTTAATCTTCTTCCCAGGTATTTTATGGATCTCATAATATGGTGGAGTGACCTTATAATGATATAGGTTAGTATACCGCCAAAGGAAACTCGTCACGTAATGTATGAGACACACGACAGGCACAGAGAGAACTGGGATATCTGCAAAATAGCGACAGGATACAATATATTAGACCTATATTCATTCATTTATTTATGTATATATATATATATATATATATGTAAATACATATGTTCATATATATGTATATATATATATATATATATAGTAAAAACAAAAGGAAAAATAGCCAGCACAACAACCTAATACACAGGTGCCCGCTGCTGTGGCAAATACAAAATGTACAAACAAGAAAGTTGCAACACATTTTGATCAAAAAGTGCGCTGAGAGCCTCCATTTTTTGACCTAGAGTGCTGTTGCAACTTTCTTGTTTGTACATTATATATATATATATATATATATATATATATATATATATATACTTTTTTTGTTAAAACTGTAATTTATACAGCAAACTATAAATATTTTATAGGCTATATGCTAGAAGATTAGATGTCATGGATCACTGTATTGTCACTGTATGAAGCTTTTTTTAAACTTATGTGTGACTAAAACATTGTTATTATAATTATATTACTACTATTATTATATTATTTCACTAATATCAGAGTAGCTTCCCATGTTTTCTTTTAGAAGGCAAAATACTTAAAGCATTGATTCACAAACTGAAATCATTTATCTCACAGGAATAAACATTTGCTCAATTGCTGTAAGAGACTTAAAGGAGTACTCTGCCTCTAGACATCTTATCCCCTATCCAAAGGATAGGGGATAAGATGTCTGATTGCAGGGGTCCCGCAGCTGGTACCTCAGCGATCTCTGTGCAGCACCCAGCGTTCATTCAGCATTCGACAGGGTCGCAACTTCATGGCCACGCCCCTCGTGAGGTCACACCACAACCTACCCATAGACTTACATTGAGGGGGTGTGGCCCTAATGTCACAACCCCCGCCGCTCGCTCCAAGCGTTTGGAACAAAAAGTGCCGAACGCTGGGGAAGCCCCCCTTTAAAGCCACCCAGGATAGACTGTACAAGAGAACATCAGTAACTTTACTGCACTCTACTATATTAACTTTACACTAATACATTCATGTTAAATCCATTTATAAACTGAAATTTTGGAAGTTTTCATTATTCCTACCTCTTAGCTTCATGGTCGCCGTCCTTACAGGATCCTTTTGCCTAAATAGACAAAATTCTCTTCAATTTGCAAAATAAGCGCAGGTCTAGTAGGAGAACGTGTTCACCCGCCGAACCGAGGAAATAAGTGTTAGGGATTGGATTCTACCCTGGAGAAAGTCTCTTTGATGTGTGATGTCACAGCAGATGACATCACGTGTATGTGTATCCATTGTAATGGCTGTACTGTACTTTACTTACACTATGTACAGTTATACTGGGGGTTTACAAAGGATTTGACGATTACAGTTTTAACCCCTTCAGGGTCACAGCCCATTTTGGTCTTGAGGACAAAGGAAATTTTCATTTTTACATTTTCATTTTTTCCTCCTCCCCTTCTAAGAGCCATAAATCTTTTAATTTTCCACCCAAAGACCAATATGAGTTGTTGTTTATTTTGCGACCAACTGTACTTTGTAATGTACGGTAACATAAAATGTACGGTACTATAAAAAAATATATATATATTATTTACGGCTGGAAATTGAAAAGAAAACCACAATTTGGCAACTTTTGAGGGTTTTCGTTTTTATTCACTGACATGTTCTTTTTATACTGCGGGTCAATGCTTGGGTAAACGCTTTACTCTTTTTGTACTGCTTCAAAAAAATATCTAACTTTTTGAACAATATAAGTATGTTTTAAACTGTATGAGGGCTAATTGTTTGCTGTATACGGAAAAATTAAAAAAAAGTTATAGAGGTCAGAAGAGGACAATTTTAAACGTACTAATTTTGGTGTAAAAGTAATAATTTTTTTTTAACAGAAGTAAAACAAAATCAAACCTTAATAAGCTGTGTATCAATTTAATCGTATGGATCTACAGAATAAATATAAGGTGTCATTTTTACCGAAAAGTGCACTGTGTAGAATCTGAAGCCCCTAAAAAAAAAAAATCAGAATGGAGTTTTTTTTTTTTCCCTAGTTTTGCCGTAGATTTTGTGGTGAAATTATTGTTGTCATTACAAAGTACAATAGTTGGCACAAAAAAACAGCCCTTATAGGACTGTGTATGTAGAAAATTGAAAGTGTTATGATTTTAAGAAGGTGAGGAGGAAAAAACTAAGTGCAAAAATGAATAAACCTGTCCTGAAGGGGTTAAAAATATATAAATACCGTATATCCCGGCGTATAAGACGACTTTTTAACCCCAAATTTTCTTCTGAAAAGCCGGGGGTCGTCTTATACGCCGTGTATTGAGGTCCGGGATAGGAAAACTTCTGATTATCTGCCCGGGCCGGCTCCTGTGTGTAGCTGCAGGCGGGGGCCGGCCAGAGCAAGTAAAAACTAATACTGTATACTAAAAACCAGGGTGCCTCCAGCTGTTGTGAAACTACAACTCCCAGCACGGCAAAGTTGGGGGTCGTCTTATACGCCAAGTCATCTTATACGCCGGCATGGTCACTGCACCTGCACTCACATTTAAAGAAGATCTGTAGTGCTTATAACTTATCCCCCATCCTAAGGATAGGGTATAAGTTATAGATCACGGGGGGGGGGGGGTCCGAGCGATCGGGCCCCCCGCCATCTTCTGTACGGGGCCACAGTTATGTACAGGAAAGGGGGCATTCCGTCCCCGCTTGACGCGGCAGCGGGCACGCCCCTCCATGTATTTCTATGGAAGTCATGGAAGGGCGTGCCGGCTGCCGCGTCATGCGGGAACAGAATGCCCCCTTTCCTGTTCATTGCCACGGCCCCATACAGGAGATCGCGGGGGACCCCAGTGCTCGGACCCCCCCGCGATCTATAACTCATCCCCTATCCTTAGGTTGGGGTATAAGTTATAAGCACTAAAGATCTCCTTTAACCTGTTGGGGACGGAGGGCATACCTATACGCCCTCCGCCCACCACCTTTCTATAATGCGGGGCCACGCCGTGGCCCAGCATCATAGCGGGTCGGGCCAGGCCCCTAACAACAGCCGGGAGCCGAGGCTAATAGCGAGCAGCACTGATCGTGGTTTCGCGCGCTATTAACCCTTTAGATGCAGCGTTCAACTTGATCACTGTCCGAACGCCAAATGACTGCTCAGTGCCTGAGATCCAGGTATGAGCAGTCAAGCGGCAGAATCATTGATCAATGGTTTCCTATGAGAAACCATTGATCAATGTAAAAGATCAGTGTGTGCAGTGTTATAGGTCCCTATGGGAGCTATAACATTGAAAAAAAAAAGTGAAAAAAGCTTGAATCACCCCCCTTTTCCCGTAAAAAAAAAATCCAAAAACTGTGTAAATAAACATATATGGTATCGCCGCATACAGAAATGTCGGAATTATAAAAATATATAGTTAATTAAACGGCACAGTCAATGGTATACGTGCAAAAAATAAGCCATCATATGGAAAAAAAAAAACTTTTTTAGAAAAAAGTGTGAGGGGAGTGCTACTAAAATATAACTTTTAATATAATAATTTTAAAATACACCACTGAAGTGATTGTGAACCAATACCATCTTAAAAACTGATACACAGGATCCACTCTAGGTTACCACCCGTATGGTGGATTTACCAGTATTCAGAGCGCCACCAATCCGGTGGATTTATATGAATATATACCGTTCTCAGATATATATCGTTCTCTACGCGTTTCTGCCCTAGTCTAGAGCGTCATCAGGAGAACTTCATATATATAGAAAGTCTCAACAATGTGGAAAATGTGTGAGATAAGGAGATAACAATGGCGTCACTCAATATATAAACATAGATAAATGCATGTAGCACCCCTGTACTAAGTGCCACTATGCTGGTGTAATTGATCTGCATGTGGCACCCCGATACTAGGTGCCACTATGCGGGTGTAATTACAGCGGATCCAAAGGAGATAACCTATAAAGAAGATACATAAAGCCAGTCAGACCATATGATCAGGTACAATATAATATCCTTTCATGTATAGGGCTCTCACTCACAGTCCGTGGTCCGTCTCCCAGTACCTAAAGAAAGAATACAACAAATATCCCTGTAAGGAGTTGCTGCGCGGCACCTGCAAAAAAATAGCGGTATCGCCGCCACTCGTTACTCACAGTCCGCTGATGTAACCGCCAATTACAGGATCCCGGAAGGTGCGCAAACCCGCAATGGCGGGGAGCCAGTAAAAGTCCGACCGGCTTCTATGCGCTGCCATGCCGCGATCCTTGGCGTCTGACGTCATATCCTGGCACCCCAGCGTGACGTCATCCGTCCCCGCCTCTCTCTGACGCCCATAGGGGGCGGGACTAAGTACCGCTCGTCACTTCTGTATTCGGGGCCAGGTATGTTAGAATGTGATTTGCGGCTAGAGGAGTAAATACATTAACTCCTCAGTGACCGGCACCAATTATGATCACATGCTAGAATACTGGACAGCCTAAAATTGGAGCTTATTAGGAGATGCTACCCAAATATATATAAATTCATTGCTACTAAGCACCTCTAAGTGGCCCTATATGGTGGAGAGGTGGGGTTTAATGTTGGAGCCATACGGAATACATCTTTGAGGGGTAGATATTATATTTAGGTTAATAAATAAACATCAGTGGAGAGGACCGGGACGCTAAGGTGCCTAATTTAATAATACAGGCACTGGGTCCCTCAATCTTTGAAAACAACCCGGACAAATCCACTGATGTAATATTCTCAAAGGGATTCCCTAAAGAATGGCTCATCTCCAAACCCCCCTCTCTTTGAACAAAAAGGCAAGGGGTTGTGAGGCCCCTGTTTCAGTTCACTAAAATTCCCAGGGAATGCCCCTATTCTTAAGTGGATATCTGTGAACCTCCAAAACAGACCAGAGTATACAATTAGCCAACTGAGAAAGAATTGTGTTCCTAGCCAACTAAGCAATAATAGATAAATTTAGAAAATTGTATTATAAAGGGGGGAAGATACAGTTAGGTATTGACCTGACAAAGTGGGGATGATACAGTTGGGGAGGCTATCAGGGAATAATGGAGTGGCATTAAAACTGGGCCTAGGGAACCTGATCTTACCCTATGCTAACTGATGCCCTGATCCCTAGGCAGTGTTATCGCCCTAATAAGGGCGGACCCTGCTCTCGTACCTCCTACTTGTCCTGTCACTCCCTTACTAGTTTGGTGACACTAGCTGATAGATCTACTAAGATCTCCACTTACTGCCTACTGGTCACCATAACCAGTATCATCCCCACATGGCCTGACCTATAAAAAGGGAGCAAAACTTAATTGGTCATTGAGACCTATAGGTTCCATCGTACCCATTTCGTATATAAGTCTGCACTCCTTCTGGAGTAAAAGTTTATCAAAATCACCCCCTCTTGGAGATGGATGAATTTGTTCTAATCCAATGAACATAAGATGATCATAGCAGCCACTATGTACGGAATTCATATGGCGAGCCAGGGAGGTATCTCTATTGTTTCTGACATCTCCCAGATGTTCTAACACTCTTTTCTTAAAAGGTCGGAATGTTTTCCCTATGTATCTTTTATGGCATGGACAAATTGCCAAGTAAATTATACCACAAGTGCTACAGTTAATGAAGCTACGAATGGTATGTATTTTACCTGTCCTCTCATTGAGAATTTCTTTAGTTTTTATCATGTTAGGGCACGCCTTACAATGTCCACAGGGAAAGTTACCAATTATAGGTGTTTTATTAAGCCAAGTGCTCCCTTTAGATGGTATAGGGGGGAGATGGCTATGTGTTACTAAATCCCCTATATTCCTACCTCTCCGATATGTGATCTGGGGTTTGTCCGATACTGTGTCCCTCAGATCAGGATCCATCCGTAGAATCCTCCAATGTTTCTCAAGTATTCCTCGTATCATTGGAGAAGCATGATCAAAGGTGGCAATCACACGTGTAGGCTGTATCATCTGGTCTGTCTGTTTGGGGGTCAACAGGTTTTCCCTGGGAGTTTTAAGGGCATTTTGATGAGCTGATCTTAAGATGTAGTCCGGATACCCTCTATTTCTGAATCTCTGTCTGAGATCCATTGCTTCCCTCAGGAAATCCTGTTTGTCAGAACAGTTCCTCCTGAGGCGGAGGTACTGCCCCCTCGGGATACCCCTTTTGAGGGGTCCCGGGTGGCAGCTTTCCCACCTCAGGAGGCTGTTCGTGGACGTCACTTTTCTATGTATGGTGGTCCGCAGTTTACCCTTAGGAGTTTTTTGGATTGAGATGTCCAAGAATGGGATATGTGAGTCATGGTATTCATATGTAAATGCAAGTCCTAGACTATTATGGTTCAGTAATCTCAGGAATTCTTTAAACTCATCAGTGCTGCCCTGCCACAATATAAAAATATCATCTATAAAACGCGCCCAAACTAGGGCACGTTCACTAAAATATTCCCTTTCTTCGACAAAGACTTGGGTGGCCTCCCACCAGCCCAGAGTGAGATTAGCATAACTGGGGGCACTAGGGCTCCCCATTGCGGTCCCTCTGAGCTGGTGGAAGTAAGTCCTGTCGAAGAGAAAATAATTATGTGTGAGTGTGAACCTCAATATTTCCAGCACAAATTCATTGTGTAATCTCATCTGTATGCCCCGTTGGGATAAGTAATGCGAGACTGCTGCTAGTCCAATATCATGCGGGATAGATGAATATAACGACTCCACGTCAATGCTAGCCAGCAACACATCCTGTTCCACCTCTATTCCTTCCATTTTATTAAGGAGATCCATCGTGTCTCTCGTGTATGAAGGGAGGGCTAATACGAATTCTCTAAAAATTTGATCAATATATATCCCGAGATTCTGTCCCAGACCTCCTATGCCCGCCACTATGGGTCTCCCTTTTAGAGGGTTAGTCCCTTTGTGGACCTTTGGGAGGGCATAGAAGGTGGGGACAGTAACGGATTTGGGCAGCAAAAATTGAAATTCCGAGTCACTGATGAGTTTTCGTTCCTTAGCTATAGATAGTATTTTAGTAAGTTCTTTTTTATATTTGGAAGTAGGGTCTCCCGATAATGTTTCATAAGTAAGGCTATCTTTTAATAGTCTATTGCACATATCTATGTATTGTGTACGATCCATGACTATAATGTTACCCCCCTTATCTGCGGCTTTGATGACCAATTTATCATTCTTCTGTAGTTGTTTGATAGCCAACTTCTCTTGATATGAGAAGTTGGTCCGATCCTGAGGTATGGAGGGAAGATTCAGGTCCTCTATATCTCTGATCACCAAATCCAGAAACACATCTATACAGGATGTTTCGCCTGTAGGAGGGAATACTTTACTTTTTAACTTACAGGTAGTAAATGGTCCTTCACCTCTTGATCTATGGTTGTCATCTAATAATGATGCTAGATCTCTTGTGGCTGGTAGATCATTTATACCGATACCTAACTCCAAACATTCCTTTCTGTCTCGTGTTTTAAAGAATTTTTGCCATTTTAGTCTACGCCCAAACAGATGGAGGTCCTTAATCAAATTGAATTGGTCAAATGTGACCGTGGGTACAAATGAGAGACCCTGTGCAAGGACCCCGATTTGTTCCTGGGATAGTTGTTGTTTGGATAGATTCACCACTTGTAATGAGGATCTATCAACTCCTGTATTTAGACTCTGGGTTCTCTGGTTCGGGTGGGGTAAGGATCTCGACTCTGGTCCTTGTATTCCCCCCCTAAAAAATGCCCAGCAGAGGATGAAGGCAAAGAGCCCGTATCCGACCATTCCTGATTGTGGTTAGATTTCTTTTTATAGTTCCCACGTCCACGGGAGTTACCCCGCGTACCTCGCGCGCGGTAGGGTGCTCCTCCTCGTTTACCGCGTGCTGGATCTCTGTCTCCTTCACCAGGCTCGGTATCCGAGGAGGAAATCTCAGTCTCAGTCTCCCGAGGTGTGGGTACTCTGGACAATACGGTGTAAGCTCTATTATCTCTGAATTCCTGTAAGTCCCTGATGAATTGTAAGTGTTTCCTTTCTTTTAATTGATACTGAAAACGTTCCAATATATTTTTGGTATGTGTTTCTTTGTTATTAAATTCTGGGTCGTCCTTAAATCTTAATACAGTATCTCGTTGCTCATTCAATTTAGCTTCTGCTACCGTTAGTCTAGTTTTTTCTTCCTCCAACAATATTTGAATGAATTTCAGCGAGGTGGCTGTAGCTTCAGTTTCCCACTTTTTTAATACTGTTGTTGTTCTAAGTCTGGGTGCCGGTAACACCGGAATTCTCAGACCTCGGGGAACTATGTTATGTCTTAAGTAGTTTTCAAATGTTTGGATTTCCCAGAATGAAACTGCATAATCTTTATAACAAGAGACAAGGTCCCTAAGGGCTACTTTCAGAGAGGGTGTGTATTTAGGCTGTGAGTACATTCGCTCCGAAAACACTTCTTTTGCTTCCGTGAGCCAATCTGCCAAATTTGGTGATCCAGTGACCAAACTAGCCATCACATAAACAGATTCCAAAAATTTTGTATGTAGAATGATTTAGCTGACCTACAAGGGGTCATATCATCTCCCAGCATCAGAAATGCAAAAAAAAAAACTTTTTTAGAAAAAAGTGTGAGGGGAGTGCTACTAAAATATAACTTTTAATATAATAATTTTAAAATACACCACTGAAGTTATTGTGGACCAATACCATCTTAAAAACTGATACACAGGATCCACTCTAGGTTACCACCCGTATGGTGGATTTACCAGTATTCAGAGCGCCACCAATCCGGTGGATTTATATGAATATATACCGTTCTCAGATATATATCGTTCTCTACGCGTTTCTGCCCTAGTCTAGAGCGTCATCAGGAGAACTTCATATATATAGAAAGTCTCAACAATGTGGAAAATGTGTGAGATAAGGAGATAACAATGGCGTCACTCAATATATAAACATAGATAAATGCATGTAGCACCCCTGTACTAAGTGCCACTATGCTGGTGTAATTGATCTGCATGTGGCACCCCGATACTAGGTGCCACTATGCGGGTGTAATTACAGCGGATCCAAAGGAGATAACCTATAAAGAAGATACATAAAGCCAGTCAGACCATATGATCAGGTACAATATAATATCCTTTCATGTATAGGGCTCTCACTCACAGTCCGTGGTCCGTCTCCCAGTACCTAAAGAAAGAATACAACAAATATCCCTGTAAGGAGTTGCTGCGCGGCACCTGCAAAAAAATAGCGGTATCGCCGCCACTCGTTACTCACAGTCCGCTGATGTAACCGCCAATTACAGGATCCCGGAAGGTGCGCAAACCCGCAATGGCGGGGAGCCAGTAAAAGTCCGACCGGCTTCTATGCGCTGCCTTGCCGCGATCCTTGGCGTCTGGCGTCATATCCTGGCACCCCAGCGTGACGTCATCCGTCCCCGCCTCTCTCTGACGCCCATAGGGGGCGGGACTAAGTACCGCTCGTCACTTCTGTATTCGGGGCCAGGTATGTTAGAATGTGATTTGCGGCTAGAGGAGTAAATCATATGGAGCCATCATATAGAGGAAAAAACGAAAGTGCAAGAACGGGAAAACCCTCCGTACCCAAGGGGTTAACCCCTGGACATGTTTTATTCATATGGTTATGCTTGTATGGGCACTTAATCTGTGATTTGTTGTTTTCATCAGTACCACATTTGTGTATATGTGATTTTTGATGACTTTTTATTCCTTTTTTTTTTTTTCCGGGATGTGATCACAATTCAGCATTGGACTTTGTTATTTTTATGTTTTATGTCGTTCACCGTATGGAGTCATTAACGTTATATTTTAGTCATTCAGACTATTCTACCAAATATGTTGATTTATTTTATTTAAAAAAAAAAAAATTTTTTATAAAATGGGAAAAGAGGGGGAATTCATTTTTTATTGGAGGAGGCACTTATTCCCTTTATTAAACTGTAACAGTTAATAGCTATATTTAGATTTTTAACCCCTTAAGGATTCAGCTCATTTTCACCTTAACAACACGGCCCTTTTTTGCAAATCTGACCACTGTCACCTTATATATGAATAACTCTGGAAGGCTTTTACTTTTCATTCTGATTCTGAGATTGTTTTTTCGTGACATATTCTACTTTAACATAGTGGTAATTTTTGTCGTTACTTGCATCTTTTTTTGGTCAAAAATCCCAAAATTTTGAAAATTTAGCATTTTTCTGCCTGTAAGAAAAATGGACATTCCAAATTATATATTGATTCACAAATACAATGGGGGACATTTATCAAGGGATTTAGAGCTCTTTTTTTGCTTACAAAAGTCGCACAAAAGGTCGCATTAGCACTTAAGCAATTTTTTGTGCGACTTTTGGCTGTAAGCAAAAAGCTACAAAAGAGTGTACGAAAGTAAATTTTATTTTTTACTTTGCAATGGTCAGGGATTTATCAAGTGCGAAAGTCGCATAAAAAGTCGCAAGCCCTCAAAAACTGCATAAATATAAGCCAGCTCGGAGCTGGCACACAAAACGGCTTTTGAGAGCAAATTTTATATTTCCCGCTGGCAGCCGTGATCACAGCTCCAGCGGGAAATATATTGCAACTGTACAAAGGAGCCCGGGCTGGCATCACTCTGCAGCCGCCCAGCTCTGTCTGATTCTAACCCCGCTACCCTAACATAATGACATCCCCCCCTTGTTTCCCACCCGCCTGCGCTGCACATCTCCCATCTGTCTGCTACCTGTTGCAAGACTACAACTCCCAGCATGTCCATACAGTGAGGGCATGCTGGGAGTTGTAGTATTGTAGCGGGCGGACAATGTGCGGCGCGGGCGGGTGGAAGACAAGGGGGGTGGGGGTTATATAAAGCAGTGTCCCCATCCCCATCATTGTATTAGGGTAGCGGGGATAGAATCGGAGGAACCCGGGCGGCTGAAGACTGACTCCAGCCTGGGCTCCTTTTAACAAACCTCGGCGCAGCAGAGTTTCTATTTCCCTTAATGTAATTTCATATTTCCCGCTGGGTCCCGTAATTGGCCAGGACCGAGCAGCCAATCACGGGAAATTTGATATTACATTAGGGACTAAAAGCTGCGCGGTTCCGCTAGATGTTAAAAGGAGCCCGGGCTGGCATCAGTCTGCACCCTCCCGGGCTCCTAAGATATCCTGCGGCGCCGTGGTAAGGAGCCCGGGCTAACCTCACTCAGCAGCCCCCCACGGGACTCCCACAGCCGTCAGGGAGATGTGTAGGTGCCGTCCCTGTCATCCCTCAGCACTGCGGTACACACCGAGAGATGGCAGGGACGGCTTCTGCACATCTCCCTGCCTGGCTGAGGGAGTCCCGGGCGGCTGCAGTGTTATGTCAGCCCGGGCTCCTTACTACAGCGCCGCGGAGTTTGGTGTAATTTCAAATTTCCCGCTGGGTCCCGTGTCACGTGACGACAGGAAATATGAAATTACAGTGATTCTCTGATCACTGCAGCCAAGGAGCGGAGCGCATTACCACCCGCTTCCCTGGCTGGCACGACTACAACTCCCAGCATGTCCTTACAGGAAGGGCATGCTGGGAGAGTTGTGGGGGGGGGGGGGGGTGACAAGCTTGTCACCTGCCCCCCTGCCGCACAACTACAACTCCCAGCATGCCCTTACAGTAAGAGCATGCTGGGAGTTGTAGGGGGGGGGATGACAATCTCCCACACCACATGACTACAACTCCCAGCATGCCCTTACTGTAAGGACATGCTGGGAGTTGTAGTTGTGTGGCAGGTGACAGGCTTTTCACCTGCCCCCCTACAACTCCCAGCATGCCCTTACAGTAAGGATATGCTGGGAGTTGTAGTCATGTGGTGCGGGAGATGGTTACCCCTGCCCCCCCCCCACACACACACTACAACTCCCAGCATATCCTTACTGTAAGGGCATGCTGGGAGTTGTAGGGGGGCGGGTGACAAGCCTGTCATCTGCCCTCTGCCGCACAAATACAACTCCCAGCATGTCCTTACAATAACGATATGCTGGGAGTTGTAGTGTGTGTGTGGGGGGGGGGGGCGGGGGTAACAATCTCCCGCACCACATGACTACAACTCCCAGCATATCCTTACTGTAAGGGCATGCTGTGAGTTGTAGTCATGTGGTGCGGGAGATTGTCACCCCCCCCTACAACTCCCAGCATGCTCTTACTGTAAGGGCATGCTGGGAGTTGTAGTCAGGCGCGGACGGGTGACAATAAATGTATTAACCTATTTTTCTTTTTTTCTCCTCATTTCAGATCCATGTATCCTGTGGACTATTTCGGATTTGGTGGACTGCTTCAATGACCAGCGTCTTTTTTAAACCTGTTTAATGTTAATGAGAGTGTTTTTTGGAATAAAATTTTTTTAAACGTGTTGTGTTTTTTTTTTTTTTAATTACTTGAAAGGCTTAGTTTAATAGACGGAATCCATTACTAAGCCTATGCTTAGTGTTAGCCCCCAACACAGCTAGTGTAACCTTCAATTATCACCCCGGTACCCACCGCCACAGGGGTGCCGGGAAGAGCCGGTACCAATAGGCCCGGAGCATCAAATATGGCGCTCCTGGGCCTAGGCGGTAACGGGCTGGCATTAATTAGGCTGGGGAGGGCCAGTAACAATGGTCCTCGCCCACCCTGGTAACATCAGGCTGTTGCTGCTTGGTTGGTATTTGGCTGAAAAAAAAAATAGGGGGAACCCTATGCGTTTATTTTTTTTTTTTTATAATTATTCATGCAAAACAAAGATAAGGTTCCCCCTATTTTTATCCAAATACCAACCAAGCAGCAACAGCCTGATGTTACCAGGGTGGGCAAGGACCATTGTTACTGGCCCTCCCAAGCCTAAATAACACCAGCCTGTTACCGCCTAGGCCCAGGAGCGCCATATTTGAGCCTCTGGGCCTGGTGGTACCGGCTCCTCCCAGCACCCCTGTGGTGGTGGGTAACGGGGAAATAATTGGGGTTTAGCACTAGCTGTTTTGGGGGCTAATGCTAAGCTTCAGCTTAATAATGGACTCTGTCTATAATACTGCTTCCACTACTAAGCCTGCCAAGTAAATTAAAAAAAACAACACATTTAAAAAAAAATGTATTCCAAAAAAACACTCCCCCAAAAGTCCTCATTCACCATTTTATTAACATTAAACCAAAAAAATGCTAATCACTGCACTCCCCTGAATCTAAAGTAATCCACAAGATACACGGATCTGAAATGAGAAGAAAAAAAATGAATTAGTACATTTAGGGTAAAAAAAAAGTGGTAAAAAGGGTAAAAAAAAAAACATACATACCGTATATACTCGAGTATAAGCCGAGTTTTTCAGCACGATTTTTCGTGCTGAAAACACCCCCCTCGGCTTATACTCGAGTGACCTCTCCGCCCTCAGTGGTCTTCAACCTGCGGACCTCCAGATGTTTCAAAACTACAACTCCCAGCAAGCCCGGGCAGCCATCGGCTGTCCAGGCTTGATGGGAGTTGTAGTTTTGAAACCTCTGGAGGTCCGCAGGTTGAAGACCACTGCGGCCTTCGACATCATCCAGCCCCCCTCTCACCCCCTTTAGTTCTGTACTCACCTCCGCTCGGCGGGACGGTGCTCCGCTGGTCCGGTGCTGCAGGACTGTCCGGTGGGAGGTCGTCCGGTGGGATAGTGGTTCCGAGCTGCCATCTTCACCGGGGGGGGGGCCTCTTCTCCGCGCTTCGGGCCCGGAATAGTCACATTGCCTTGACGACAATGCAGGGGGACGTTCATTACCAACGTCCGTCTGCGTCGTCATCAAGGCAACGCCTCTATTTCGGGCCCGAAGCGCGGAGAAGAGGCCCCCCCGGTGAAGATGGCAGCCCGGAGTACAGAACTAAAGGGGGTGAGAGGGGGGGCTAGATGATATTGAAGGCCGCAGTGGTCTTCAACCTGCGGACCTCCAGAGGTTTCAAAACTACAACTCCCAGCAAGCCCGGACAGCCGATGGCTGCCCGGGCTTGCTGGGAGTTGTTGTTTTGAAACCTCTGGAGGTCCGCAGAAGACCACTGTATCAGACTTTGACAAGCGGTGATGGTGAAGGGGGGGGGGGGGGGCTGATGACAAGGGGATGATGACAAGGGGATGATGAAGGGGGTGGGGATGATGACAAGGGGATGATGACAAGGGGATGATGAAGGGGGGGGTGTGGGATGATGACAAGGGGATGATGAAGGGGGGGTGATGACAGGCGGTGATGATGAAGGGGGAATGATGACAGGCGGTGATGATGAAGTTTGAATGATGACAGGCGGTGATGATGAAGGGGGGATGATGACAGCCGGTGATGATGAAGTTTGAATGATGACAGGCGGTGATGATGAAGGGGGGATGATGACAGGCGGTGATGATGAAGGGGGGATGATGACAGGGTGATGATGAAGGGGGGATGATGACAGGCGGTGATGATGAAGGGGGGATGATGACAGGCGGTGATGATGAAGGGGGAATGATGACAGGCGGTGATGATGAAGTTTGAATGATGACAGGCGGTGATGATGAAGGGGGGATGATGACAGGCGGTGATGATGAAGGGGGGATGATGACAGGGTGATGATGAAGGGGGGATGATGACAAGGGGATGATGAAGGGGGGGTGATGACAGGCGGTGATGATGAAGGGGGAATGATGACAGGCGGTGATGATGAAGTTTGAATGATGACAGGCGGTGATGATGAAGGGGGGATGATGACAGGCGGTGATGATGAAGGGGGGATGATGACAGGGTGATGATGAAGGGGGGATGATGACAGGCGGTGATGATGAAGGGGGTGTTAATGACGGGGGTCTGGATGATGACAGGGGGGATGATGTATTGAGTCAATAACTTTTCCTGGGATTTTGGGGTGAAATTAGGGGCCTCGGCTTTTATTCGGGTCGGCTTATACTCGAGTATATACGGGGTGTGTGTGTGTGTGTGTGTGTGTGTGTGTGTGTGTGTGTGTGTGTGTATATATATATATATATATATATATATATATATATATATATATAAAAATTCAAAGCTGAAAAATTGTGTTCTGTAGTCATTTATTAGTTTTTGCTTATGTGTGCAAAAAAAAAAATGGTATTTAAAAGTGATTTATTGGTTTTTGCTTATGTAAGCCAAATTTATCAACCCCCTGTGGTAGTTTAATAATGTGTCACACAAAAGCAAAACCAAAAGCAAGAAAAAAATGCCAACAGAACTCGATTACCAAAGCAACAATGATAAATGTCCCCGAATATGTCTACTTTATGTTTGCATCGTAAAGTTTTCATGTTTTTACTTTTTTAAGACATTAGAGGGCTTCAAAGTATAGCAGCATTTTTACAAAATTTTCACGAAAAATTAAAAATCAGAATTTTTCAGGGACCAGTCAAGTCTGAAGTGGATTTTGAGGGGCCTTTCTGTGAGAAATATACCACAAATGACCCCATTGTAGAAACTGCACCCCTCAAAGTATTCAAATGCCATTAACAAAGTTTGTTAACCCTTTAGGTGTTTCACAGGAACAGCAGCAAAGTGGAGGAGAAAAATTAAGATTTCCATTTTTTATACTAACATGTTCATGTGGCCCAAATTTTTTTTACATTTTTGTAAGGGTTCTTAGGAGAAAAAGTCCCACAAAATTTGTAGCCCAACTTCTCTTGAGTATGGAAATACCTCATATATTGACGCAAAGTGCTCTGTGGGCCCACAACATGGCTCAAAAGGGAAAGAGCAACTGTGGGATTTTAGAGGGTGAATATTGCTGAAATGGTTTTTGGGGGGCATGTTGCATTTAGCAAGCCCCCATGGTGTCAGAACAGCAAAAAAAAAAAACACATGGCACACTATTTGGGAAACGACACCCCTCCAGGAACGTAACAAGGGGTACAGCGAACCTTAACACCTCACAGGTGTTTGACAGGTTTGCATTGAAGTTGGACTTGAAAGTGAAAAATTAGATTGTTATATCCCTTGTTATGTTCCATGAGGGATGCAGTTTCCAAAATGGGGTCACATGTGTTTTTTTTTTTGTGTGTTTATGTCAGAACCGTTGCAACTATCAGCCACCTGTGCAAATCACCAATTTAGGCCTCAAATGTACATAGTGCGCTCTCACTCCTGAGCCTTGTTGTGCATCCGCAGAGCATTGTACGCCCACATATGGGGTATTTCTGTACAAATCTTGGGGGTCTTTTTTGAAAATAAAAAGTATGAGACAACACCAGCATGTTAGTGTAAAAAAACATACTGGTGTAGACCCCAACTTTTCCATTTTATAAGTGGTAAAATTAGAAAAAGCCCCCAAAATTTGTAACGCAATTTCTCCTGAGTACGGAAATACCCCATATGTGTCCCTAAACCGTTTCCTTGAAATATGACAGGGCTCCAAACTGAGAGAGCGCCATGCGCATTTGAGGACTAAATTAGGGATTTGCATAGGGGAGGACCCGGATGCAAGCATTACAATTGACTCTGCTACCATAAATACCCTACAGCAGTGTTTCCCAAACAGGGTGTCTCCAGCTGTGGCAAAACTCCCAGCATGCCTGGTCAGTCAATGGCTGTCCGGCAATGCTGGAAGTTGTTGTTTTGCAACAGCCGGAGGCTCCTTTTTGCAAACAGTGCCGTACCAGACGTTTTGAATTTTTATAGGGGGGGGGGGGGGGGGGGGGGGTTTACACTGTGTAAGGGTATATGTAGTGTATTACTCTTTATTTTGTGGTAGCGTAGTGTAGGGTTTTTAGGGTATATTCACACGGGCAGGGGTTCATAGTGAGTTTTCCGCTGGGAGTTTGAGCTGCGGTGGAAAATTTTCTGCTGCTCAAATTTGTAGCGGGGAACTTACTGTAAACCCCAGCTCGTGTGAATGTACCCTGTACGTTCACATTAGGGGGGGGGGGGGGGTCAAACCTCCAGCTGTTGCAAAACTTCAACTCTCAGCATGGACTCACAGACCGTGCATGCTGGGAGTTGTAGTTTTGCCACAGCTGGAGGCCCACTGGTGAAGAAAACCGTGTTAGGGAACAGACAAACTCAGTGCTTCCCCACCAGGGTGCCTCCAGCTGTTACAAAACGAACACTCCCAGCATGCATGGTCTGTCAGTGCATGCTGGGAGTTGTAGTTTTGCAACAGCTGGAGGCACACTGGTGGGGAACCACTGAGTTAGGTTCTGTTACCTAACTGTGTTTCCTCACCAGTGTGCCTCCAGCTGTGGCAAAACTACAACTCCCAGCATGCACTGATGGCTAAAGCGCATGCTGGGAGTTCTAGTTATGCAACAGCTTGAGGCACGTGTTCAGTGGCGTCGCTAGGGGGGGGCAGAGGGGGCCACGGCCCCCACTACATCATGATTGGCCCCCCCTTGTGCCCCCCTAGCAGCAGTAGGTCACTAGCAGCTCTCATGGCCATCAGGGGGGTACCGCTAGTTCACCAGTAAGGGGCATCCTTTTTTTAAATAAACCTTCAGCCTGCAGCCCTGTCACCACGCAGGGGCCGCGCTATGCAGACTGGGAAGAGCAGACAGGAAGCTCCTCCCCCTCTCTCACTCCGCTGTATACTGGACCTTGTGGAGCAGGCCCGCTGTGTGTATACAGGCCCGGACACCACCAGTATGGAAGACTTACCTGCCCAGTGCCCACTGCTCATGCTGCCCTTTTAAAGTAAGTAACTTGCTTGGGGGAGAGGGGGAAAGTTGTAGTTCGGGAGACAGTGGGAGGTAGTTCAGTGTTTCCCAACCAGGGGGCCTCCAGCTGTTGCAAAACTACAACTCCCAGCATTCCTTTGGCTTTATGAGCATACTGGGAGTTGTAGTTTTGCAACAGCTGGAGGCCCCCAGGTTGGGAAACACTGATCTATCTATCTATCAATCTATCTATCTATCTATCATCTATCTATCTCATATCTATCCATCCATCCATGCATCTAACTTTCTATCTATCTGTCTATCTATCTATCTTTCTCATATCTATCTATCTCATATCTATCTATCTATCTTTCTCATATCTATCTATCTATCTATCTATCTCATATCTATCTATCTAACTCAGATAGATGAGAGATAGATATGAGAGATAGATAGGTAGATAGATGATATATAGATAGATACATAAATATATATATAGATAGATAGATATGAGATAGATAGATAAATAGATGATATATAGATAGAGAGATGATATATAGAAAGATACATAAATAGATGGATAGATAGATGATAGATAGACAGATCGATAGATAGATGATAGATACATAGATATGATATAGATAGATAGATGATAGATACATAGATATGATATAGATAGATAGATGATAGATAGACAGATAGATATATAGATGATAGATACATAGATATGATATAGACAGATAGATAGATGATAGAAAGATTAGATAGATAGATAGATAGATAGATAGGAGATAGATGGATATGATATAGATAGATGGATATGATATAGATAGATGGATATGATATAGATAGATGGATATGATATAGATAAATGTATATGATATAGATAGATAGGAGAAAGATAGATAGATAGATAGATCAGTTTCCCAACCAGGGGGCCTCCAGCTGTTGCAAAACTACAACTCCCAGCATTCCTCTGGCTTTATGAGCATACTCGGAGTTCTAGTTTTGCAACAGCTGGAGGCCCCCCGAGTTGGGAAACACTGATCTATCTATCAATCAATCATCTATTATCTATCTATCCATCTATCTCCTATTTATCTATCTATCTCATGTCTATCTATCTATATAATATCTATCTATCTCATATCTATCTAATATCTATCTATCTATCCATCTATTTATGTATCTATCTTTCTATTTATCTATCTATCTCATATCTATCTATCCATCTATTTATGTATCTATCTTTCTATTTATCTATCTATCTATCTATCTCATATCTATCTCAGATAGATGAGAGATAGATGAAAGATAGATAGATATGAGAGATAGATAGATGATATATAGATAGATAGATACATAAATAGATGGATATATAGATAGATATGAGATAGATAGAAAGATAGATAAATAGATGATAGATAGATGATAGATAGATATGATATAGATAGATAGGAGATAGATGGATATGATATAGATAGATGGGTATGATATAGATAGATAGGAGATAGATAGATAGATAGATAAAGAACAATATGATGCAGCACGCCACAGGTTTGCAGAAAATGGTGGTTTATTCCATCATGTGCATAGACTATGCTGCATCATATTGGGGGAGATTTATCAAAAGCTGTGCAAAGGAAAAGTTGCCCAGTTGCCCATAGCAACCAATCAGATCACTTCTTTCATTTTTCAGAGGCCTTTTCAAAAATGAAAGAAGTGAGCTGATTGGTTGCTATGGGCAACTGGGCAACTTTTCCTCTGGACAGGTTTTGATAAATCTCCCCCATTGTTCTTTGTCTGGATTGAAGAACCAGTGGACCCAGGTTCCAAGTATGCGGGCACCCCGACTTCTCTCTAATCTCTGGATTTTGTTTGTGCCGTTTTTATTTGTTTTAGATAGATAGATAGAAAGAGATAGTATCTATCTATCTATCATCTATTTATGTATCTTTCTATCTATCTCATATCTATCTATATATCCATCTATTTATGTATCTATCTATCTATATTTCATCTATCTATCTATCTCTCATATCTATCTATCTTTCATCTATCTATCTATATCTCATCTATCTCTCATCTATATGAGATAGATATGAGAAAGATAGATAGAAAAATAGATAGATAGATAGATAAATAGAAAGATGGATATAGAGAGATGGAGCGATAGATAGATAGGAGATAGATGGATAGATAGATATACAGCAAAAGAAGAATGCAGCAGCACACTGCCAGCACAAGGATATAGGTGAAACATGAACATGCAGATAAAACATGGAGAGCTATACAGCTATGGTGTAATAGATGCAAATGTGAAACGATGAAATAGTGAGGCACTTAGCCCGCAAATTTGTCTCCGCCGGCGGTCAAATAGCTTGGACCGTCCCACCGCGATAAGGTGGCCTCCTTGGGACGGACCCTACACTGTGAATATGCCTCTGTGTGAACAGTTCAGTAAGCATGGCAGGGTCTGGAACATCCAAGACACCTTATATACACACCTGATAGAGGTGGGTGGGGTGCAAGGCCAACATGGAGGTAGCCACTCCCCCGTATGTGCAATACAGACAAAGAATAAGTCAGCCAGCACTTTAGTTGATACCAAACTATTATATGGACCTGGCCTACAGGTGCACGCTACTAGGCTAGATATACAGCAACAGAAGAATGCAGCAGCACACTGCCAGCACAAGGATATAGGTGAAACATGAACATGCAGTTAAAACATGGAGAGCTATACAGCTATTTGCGAGCTAAGTGCCTCACTATCTCATAGTTTCACATTTGCATCTATTACACCATAGCTGTATAGCTCTACAGGTTTTATCTGCATGTTCATGTTTCACCTATATCCTTGTGCTGGCAGTGTGCTGCTGCATTCTTCTGTTGCTGTATATCTAGCCTAGTAACGTGCACCTGTAGGCCAGGTCCATATAATAGTTTGGTATCAACTAAAGTGCTGGCTGACTTATTCTTTGTCTGGATAGATAGATAGATAGATGATTGATAGATAGATAGATAGATAGATCAGTGTTTCCCAACCAGGAGGCCTCCAGCTGTTGCAAAACTACAACTCCCAGTATGCCCATACAGCCAAAGACATGCTGGGAGTTGTCGTTTTGGAATAGCTAGAGGCCCCCTGATTGGGATACACTTATCTATCTATCTATCTATCTATCTCATATCTATATATCTCAAATCTATCTATTAATCTACATTATCCAAGTGTTTTATTCCCCCATGTATGTGTGACGTTTCAATAGCATCCAGCCATCTTTATCATACGTACATTCTTTAGTCTCTGTGACATCACTGTGCTTCATAATAAACTGTGACATCACCGTGCTTCATAATAAACTGTGACATCACTGTGCTTCATAATAATCTGTGACATCACCGTGCTTCATAATAAACTGTGACATCACTGTGCTTCATAATAATCTGTGACATCACCGTGCTTCATAATAAACTGTGACATCACCGTGCTTCATAATAATCTGTGACATCACCGTGCTTCATAATAAACTGTGACATCACTGTGCTTCATAATAATCTGTGACATCACCGTGCTTCATAATAATCTGTGACATCACCGTGCTTCATAATAAACTGTGACATCACCGTGCTTCATAATAAACTGTGACATCACCGTGCTTCATAATAAACTGTGACATCACCGTGCTTCATAATAAACTGTGACATCACCGTGCTTCATAATAAACTGTGACATCACCGTGCTTCATAATAAACTGTGACATCACCGTGCTTCATAATAAACTGTGACATCACTGTGCTTCATAATAAACTGTGACATCACCGTGCTTCATAATAAACTGTGACATCACCGTGCTTCATAATAAACTGTGACATCACTGTGCTTCATAATAATCTGTGACATCACCGTGCTTCATAATAAACTGTGACATCACCGTGCTTCATAATAATCTGTGACATCACCGTGCTTCATAATAATCTGTGACATCACCGTGCTTCATAATAAACTGTGACATCACCGTGCTTCATAATAAACTGTGACATCACCGTGCTTCATAATAAACTGTGACATCACCGTGCTTCATAATAAACTGTGACATCACCGTGCTTCATAATAAACTGTGACATCACTGTGCTTCATAATAATCTGTGACATCACCGTGCTTCATAATAAACTGTGCCATCACCGTGCTTCATAATAAACTGTGCCATCACCGTGCTTCATAATAAACTGTGACATCACCGTGCTTCATAATAAACTGTGACAACACCGTGCTTCATAATAAACTGTGACATCACCGTGCTTCATAATAAACTGTGACATCACCGTGCTTCATAATAATCTGTGACATCACCGTGCTTCATAATAAACTGTGACATCACCGTGCTTCATAATAAACTGTGACATCACCGTGCTTCATAATAAACTGTGACATCACCGTGCTTCATAATAAACTGTGACATCACCGTGCTTCATAATAAACTGTGACATCACCGTGCTTCATAATAAACTGTGACATCACCGTGCTTCATAATAAACTGTGACATCACCGTGCTTCATAATAAACTGTGACATCACCGTGCTTCATAATAAACTGTGACATCACTGTGCTTCATCCTGTAATTTGATGTCACTGTGTATAACAACCCTGTAGTGACATCACAGTTTATTATTCTTGAACGCTGACTTCACTGTGTATATTTTCCCGGTACAATGACATCACTGTATAGTTACCCTCTACTGTGACAACACTGCGTTTATTAACCCTGTAGTGGCAAAACTGTTTATTGTCCCTGTACAGAGACATTACTGTTTATATTAACTCTAAACTGTGATGTCACTGTATATATTAACTCTGAACTGTGATGTCACTGTGCATATTTACCCTGTATTGTCACTCGCAGTGCAAGGTAAATATGTACAGTGACATTAGGGTATACAGGCTTAATAAATACAGTGATGTCACAGTGCAGTGTAAGTATCAACAGTGATGTTGCAGTATAGAGATAACACACAGTGATGTTATAGTTCAGAGATAATACACACAGTGATGTCACAGTACAGGGATAATACACACAGTGATGTCACAGTACAGGGATAATACACACAGTGATGTCACAGTACAGAGATAATATACACAGTGATGTCACAGTACAGGGATAATACACACAGTGATGTCACAGTACAGGGATAATACACAGTGATATCACAGTACAGGGATAATAGACACAGTGATGTCACAGTACAGGGATAATACACACAGTGATGTCACAGTACAGGGATAATACACACAGTGATGTCACAGTACAGGGATAATACACAAAGTGATGTCATAGTACAGGGATAATACACACAGTGATGTCACAGTACAGGGATAATACACAGTGATATCACAGTACAGGGATAATACACACATTGATGTCACAGCACAGGGATAATACACACAGTGATGTCACAGTACAGGGATAATACACAGTGATATCACAGTACAGGGATAATACACACAGTGATGTCACAGTACAGGGATAATACACACAGTGATGTCACAGTACAGGGATAATACACACAGTGATGTCACAGTACAGGGATAATACTAAGGATCGACCGATTATCGGTATGGCCGATATTATCGGCCGATAATCACGATTTTGGGCATTATCGGTATCGGCAATTACCTTGCCGATAAGCCGATAATTCCCCGCCCCCCGCACCGCGACTGCCACCCCCTCGACCCGCCGCACCGCACCCCCGACCCACCGCGTCGCACCCTCCCCCCCCCCCACCGTGATGGTGGGCGGTATACCGGTATGGATTTTTGCCCATACCGCTATACCGGTCGGGCCCCTCCCCCAACCTCCGAGTCAATAAAAAAATTAAACTTACCCGTAATGGGGGTGGTCTGGGCCATCCATCCTTCCTTCCTGTAGTGTCCAGGGGCGTTCCGGGTGAAGAGTGAACCGGTCCGGGCTGTCCTTCTTCTCCGGCGGTCATCTTCTCCACTCCGGGCAGGCTCCGGCCTAGTACACTGCATAGACGCAGCTACGCCGTGACGTCAGGTGCGTCGCTGCACACGGGCGTCACTGCGCAGCGGCGTCTATGCAGCGTACTAGGCCGGAGCCTGCCCGGAGTGGAGAAGATGACCGCCGGAGAAGAAGGACAGCCCGGACCAGTTCACTCTTCACCCGGAACGCCCCCGGACACTACAGGAAGGAAGGATGGATGGCCCGGACCACCCTGACAGGTAGGGGGAGAGAAGCGGGTTGTGGCGGCGGCCTATGGCCCCGCAAAAGCCACTGCAGATCATTGATTTAAAGCACCCGCTTTAAATCAATGATCTGCAGCGGTGTCGCAGGGGGTTAAATAGCCGATAACTTATACCGGAATATCGGTATAAGTTATCTGCTATCGGCCCTAACCTGCACCGATTATCGGTATTTTCCCGGTACAATGACATCACTGTATAGTTACCCTCTACTGTGACAACACTGCGTTTATTAACCCTGTAGTGGCAAAACTGTTTATTGTCCCTGTACAGAGACATTACTGTTTATATTAACTCTAAACTGTGATGTCACTGTATATATTAACTCTGAACTGTGATGTCACTGTGCATATTTACCCTGTATTGTCACTCGCAGTGCAATGTAAATATGTACAGTGACATTAGGGTATACAGGCTTAATATATACAGTGATGTCACAGTGCAGTGTAAGTATCAACAGTGATGTTGCAGTATAGAGATAACACACAGTGATGTTATAGTTCAGAGATAATACACACAGTGATGTCACAGTACAGGGATAATACACACAGTGATGTCACAGAACAGGGATAGTACACACAGTGATGTCACAGTACAGAGATAATATACACAGTGATGTCACAGTACAGGGATAATACACACAGTGATGTCACAGTACAGGGATAGTACACAGTGATATCACAGTACAGGGATAATACACACAGTGATGTCACAGTACAGGAAAAATACACACAGTGATGTCACAGTACAGGGATAATACACACAGTGATGTCACAGTACAGGGATAATACACAAAGTGATGTCATAGTACAGGGATAATACACACAGTGATGTCACAGTACAGGGATAATGCACACAGTGATGTCACAGTACAGGGATAATACACACAGTGATGTCACAGTACAGGGATAATACACACAGTGATGTCACAGTACAGGGATAATACACACAGTGATGTCACAGTACAGGGATAATACACACAGTGATGTCACAGTACAGGGATAATACACACAGTGATGTCACAGTACAGGGATAATACACAGTGATATCACAGTACAGGGATAATACACACATTGATGTCACAGCACAGGGATAATACACACAGTGATGTCACAGTACAGGGATAATACACAGTGATGTCACAGTACAGGGATAATACACAGTGATATCACAGTACAGGGATAATACACACAGTGATGTCACAGTACAGGGATAATACACACAGTGATGTCACAGTACAGGGATAATACACACAGTGATGTCACAGTACAGGGATAATACTAGGGATCGACCGATTATCGGTATGGCCGATATTATCGGCCGATAATCACGATTTTGGGCATTATCGGTATCGGCAATTATCTTGCCGATAAGCCGATAATTCCCCGCCCCCCGCACCGCGACTGCCACCCCCTCGACCCGCCGCACCGCACCCCCGACCCACCGCGTCGCACCCCCCCACCGTGATGCTGGGCGGTATACCGGTATGGATTTTTGCCCATACCGCTATACCGGTCGGGCCCCTCCCCCACCCTCTGAGTCAATAAAAAAATTAAACTTACCCGTAATGGGGGTGGTCCGGGCCATCCATCCTTCCTTCCTGTAGTGTCCGGGGGCATTCCGGGTGAAGAGTGAACCGGTCCGGGCTGTCCTTCTTCTCCGGCGGTCATCTTCTCCACTCCGGGCAGGCTCCGGCCTAGTACACTGCATAGACGCAGCTACGCCGTGACGTCAGGTGTGTCGCTGCACACGGGCGTCACTGCGCAGCGGCGTCTATGCAGCGTACTAGGCCGGAGCCTGCCCGGAGTGGAGAAGATGACCGCCGGAGAAGGACAGCCCGGACCGGTTCACTCTTCACCCGGAACGCCCCCGGACACTACAGGAAGGAAGGATGGATGGCCCGGACCACCCTGACAGGTAGGGGGAGAGAAGCGGGTTGTGGCGGCGGCCTATGGCAGCGGCCCCGCAAAAGCCACTGCAGATCATTGATTTAAAGCGCCCGCTTTAAATCAATGATCTGCAGCAATGTCGCAGGGGGTTAAATAGCCGATAACTTATACCGGAATATCGGTATAAGTTATCGGCTATCGGCCCTAACCTGCACCGATTATCGGTATCGGCCCTAAAAAAACGATATCGGTCAATCCCTAGATAATACACACAGTGATGTCACAGTACAGGGATAATACATACAGTGATGTCACAGTACAGGGATAATACACAGTGATGTCACAGTACAGGGATAATACATACAGTGATGTCACAGTACAGGGATAATACACAGTGATGTCATAGTACAGGGATAATATACACAGTGATGTCACAGCACATGGATAATACACAGTGATGTCACAGTACAGGGATAATACACACTGTGATGTCACAGTACAGGGATAATACACACAGTGATGTCACAGTACAGGGATAATACACAGTGATGTCACAGTACAGGGATAATACACACAGTGATGTCACAGCACATGGATAATACACAGTGATGTCACAGTACAGGGATAATACACAGTGATGTCACAGTACAGGGATAATACACACTGTGATGTCACAGTACAGGGATAATACACACAGTGATGTCACAGTACAGGGATGATATACACAGTGATGTCACAGTACAGGGATAATACACACTGTGATGTGTACAGCTGGTATCTACCACTATAAGGCCAGTGTATGTGGGAGTATTGGTATTTGTAAAATGAATTTTATACAGTGTCAATTGGTGTTAGTCGGTCATTAGTCAGTCACAATGGTAGTCGTGGTCATGGTGTGGCAGTATCATTTGTTTCTTGCTAGTAACGCTCACAACTAACAGTAAGCACCTTTTGTCTGGAGATGCTGACTATTTTTATTTTTTTGTACTGGTATTATCAGTAATATTGGTGTCAGTAACAGTATGACCATAATATGTATGATGACAATATTTCCTCCCTGTATGCTGGTATTATTGGTAATATTGGTCTCAGTATACAGGATTTGGTCAGTTACAGCATGATGGTAATATGTATGGTGATAATATTCCTCCTTGTATACTGATATTATTTGTAATATTAGTCTCAGTATACAGGTCATTGTTCGCACTAGCGTCTAGCTCACCGGTGCGTCATGGAGCCGCTTTGCCTGCACACCCTGGAATTAAGGGTACGTTCCCACACGGCGTATTTGCTGCTGCGTATTTTATTTTCCCTGTTGAAGTCAATGGGTAGGAAAATACGCAGCACCAAATACGCAGCAAATACGCAGCAAAATACACCACGTGGGAATGCACCCTTAAGCATGAAGTCTTGCAAAAGATTGGTGAGCTGCCTGTAATTTTTCTACATCATTGTGATTGGATGAACTGTCTTTACCTATATTACATGAGCACCACCATATTACAAGCCTGTGCTGTCTGATACTTTAGAGTCCGGATTATAGGACCAACGTATTTTTTGTGAACCACACAATACAGGTAGTGCCAGCACGCTTCTATCTACACATATATTACTTATGTTAATGTTTGACAGGGAACTGGCCAAAAAATAAGTGACATGTCACTTCTTCTCCACGTAGACACCTGCTGAAGCTGCCTTTAAAGTCAATGAGATCTTCATGGTCCCCCGATGCTGCCCTTGGCTTGGATATAATTTGCACGTGCAATGTATAAATGTGGTGTTGTTATAATTGCCCCCCCTACTTTTGTCCTGGCCCCCAGTGTGCCCCCCCAAAATTTGAAAGCTGGAGACGCCACTGCGTGTGGTGTCCCGGTACCGCATCCTATACGGTACCTGTTTTTAGGTCCCCATAGCCAGAGTCCCTAGGACTCTGTGGACCTTCAGTCTTTATTCTTATGCACCTATCGTTACTGGGAAGGGCGGCGATAGGCCGGAGAGTCATCTCAACATACAAGCCCTCAGCCTGGCGTCACCAACTATAGGGTTAACATTAACCCCTGATATACCAAAGCAAATCTCTGACTGTACTACCCCTACCCCTGAGACTTACCACACACGCAACTATAACTTCCAGCATGACAAGTCAGCAGTTTGCTGTTCGTGCATGCTGGGAGTTGTAGTTTTGCAACATCCGGAGGGCCTCAGTTTAGAGATCATTGCACAGTGATCTCCAAAGTGTGGCCCTCCAGATGTTGCAAAACTACAAATCCCAGCATGCCCTGACAGCCAACAGCTGTCTGGGCATGCTGGGAGTTGTAGTTTAGCAACATAAGGAGGCTCACAGTTTACAGAAATCACTGCATGGTGACAATCAGATATCCAAGACAGCTGATGTCCCCTAGACAGGAGCACTAGGATGGGTATGGGGGGTTATAGGGGTCTGTTTGATGTTTTATTTCACACAGAGCTCACACAGCTCCAATCTCCTCACAGATCTCCCTACACTGAGGAGATCGGAGCTGTGAAAGGCAGTTTTTTTCAACTGCCTCTGCTGTGATTGGTCAATCTGGATTGATTGACCAATCACAACAATCAGGGGGCCAGGCCAGCCATGGGGAGACCCGCGGACGATGTCTGTGATGATCAGCTGTCTATGAAAGCTGAAGTCACTTCAATGTCACAGCATGTTTCCATGTTTACATGCTGTGACAGTTTAGCTTCAGGACGAGCCGGCTCATCTAACGCGGCAAGTACTCGCTGATTAGGACGATCAATTAATACTGATCGGTAATATCGACAATCTACTTCTCTGGTCTGACAACGTCACAAAATGTGGGCTCAAAACTGAGCAAAAAAGTCCCCAGAGTACGGATATTCATGGTGCGGCATAGTATGTTTTTAATACTTTTTTTATTTCTGAGGACGGTGGATGGGACCAGAGCATTTTTTGCACATCTGACCACTGTCACTTTAAGCATTACTAACTCTGGGATGCTTTTACTTATGAAGTTGATTCCGAGATAGTTTTTTCGTGACATATTCTACTTTATCATAGTGGTAAGTTTTCGTCGATACTTACATCATTTCTTGGTAAAAAATTCCAAAATTTGAAAATGTTGCTTTTTTTTTTAACCTTGAAGCTCTCTGCTTGTGAGGAAAATAGACATACCAAATAAATTATATGTTGATTCACATATACAATCTCTTCATGTTTGCATCATAAAGTTGACATGTTTTTTTTTAACTTTTGGAAGACATCAGTGGGCTTCAAAGTTCAGCAGCAATTTTCAAATTTTTCTCAAAATTTTCAAAATCTGAATTTTTCAGGGACCAGTTCAGATTTGAAGTGGATTTGAGGGGTCTTCATATTAGAAATACCCCATAAATTACCCCATTATAAAAACTGCACCCATCAAAGTGTACAAAATTATATTCAGAATGTTTGTTAACCCTTTAGGTGTTTCACAGGAATAGCTGTAAGTTTAAGGAGAAAATTGAAGACCCAGTATTTACACCCCACTGGCGTTGGAACTGTAAGCTGTGCAAATGAAAAATTACAATTTTCATTTTCAAGGACCACTGTTCCAAAAATCTGTCAGACACCTGTGGGGCGTAAATGCTCACTGTACCCCTTATTACATTATGTGAGGGGTGTAGTTTCCAAAATAGGGTCACATGTGGGAGGGGTCCATTGTTCTGGCTCTATGGGGGCTTTGTAAACACATGTGGCCTTCAATTCCGGACAAAATTTATCTTTAAAAAGCCCAATGGTGCTCCTTCTCTTCTGAGCATTGTAGTTCACCCGCAGAGCACTTTACATCCACATATGGGGTATGTTCTTACTCAGAAGAAATGGGGTTACAAATTTTGGGGGGCTTTTTCATATTTTCCCTTGTGAAAATGAAAAATTTAGGTTAACACCAGCATATTATGTTTAGTTTTTTTTTCTCATTTTCCCATCCAAATTTAATGAAAAATTTTCAAACACCTGTGGGGTGTTAAGGCTCACTGTACCCTTTGTTACGTTCCGTGAGGGGTGTAGTTTCCAAAATGAGCCGCTGTAAAATCAGCCACCCCTGTGCAAATCACCAAATTAGACCTCAAATGTACATAGTGCGCTCTCACTCCTGAGCCCTGCTGTGCGTCCGCAGAAAATTTTACGGCCACATATGGGGTATTTCCGTGCTCAGGAGAAATTGCGTTACAAATTTTGGGGGTCTTTTTTTCCTTTTACTGCTTGTGAAAATAAAAAGTAGGGGGCAACACCAGCAGGTTCGTGTAAACATTTTTTTTTTTTTTTTACACTAACAGGCTAGTGTAACCCCCAACTTTTCCTATTCATAAGGGGTAAAAGGAGAAAAAGACCCCCACGCCAGTGATTCCAAACAGGGTGCCTCCAGCTGTTGCTAAACTCCCAACATGCCTGGACAGTCAGTGGCTGTCCGGAAATGCTGAGAGTTGTTGTTTTGCAGCAGCTGGAGGCTCTGTTTTGGAAACACGGCCATACGATAAGTGTCTCATTTTTATTGGGAGGGAGGGGGACAGTGTAAGGGGTGTATATGTAGTGTTTTACCCTTTATTATGTAGTGTAGTGTTTTTGGGGTACATTCGCACTGGCGGAGGTTTTCGTTGAGTTTCCCACTAGGAGTTTGGGCTGTGGCGAAAAATTTGCCGCAGCTCAAACTTGAAGCAGAAAATTCACTGTAAACCCGCCCATGTGAATGTACCCTGTACATTCACATGGGGAGGCAAACCTCCAGCTGTTTCAAAACTACAACTCCCAGCATGCACTGACAGACCATGCATGCTGGGAGATGTACTTTAGCAATAGCTGGAGGCACACTGGTTGGAAAACCTTCAGTTAGGTTCTGTGACCTGACTCAGTACTTTCCAAACAGTGTGCCTCCAGCTTTTGCAAAACTACGATTCCCAGCATGTACTGATCACCAAAGGGCATGCTGGGATTTGTAGTTTTGCAACAGCTGGAGGGTCACAGTTTAAGAGATCGCTGTACAGTGATCTCCAAACTGAGGCCCTCCAGATGTTGCAAAACTACATATCCCAGCATGCCCAGACAGCAAACTGCTGTGTAGGCATGCTAGGAGTTGTAGTTTTGCAACATCTGGAGGGCTCCAGTTTAGAGACCACTGTATAGTGGTCTCAGACTGTAGACCTCCAGATGTTGCCAGGCAACTCACCAGCTTCCGTAGGATCCAAGGAGCCGCATCGCCTTTCTCCTCTTCTGCCGCCGATCACCCCCATCGATTGCCGCCTGCTACCGCCGCCCATGAGTAATTAAACTTCGGCGGCAGTCCCTGTCAGTTTCCCCATTCTGCCCAGCCTACTGTGGGTGGGCAGAACAGGGAAACCAAAAGTTAACCCCCCGCCCCCGATTTGCTATTGGTTGTCGCTTCTTGATGACCAATAGTAGGGATAGGAGGGGTGGCACCCCTGCCACCTCACTCCTATTCCTTCAGGGGGATCGTGGGTGTCTCGGACAACCGATATCCCCCTTATATTCCGGGTCACCATAGACCCGTATGACCCAGAATTGGCGACATGTTGCATGGGATGCCTGCTGAATGATTTCAGCAGGCATCCCGGTTCAGTCCCCAACCGGTGCGCGGCGGGGACTTGAATTCCCATGGGCGTATGTATACGCCCTGGGTACTTAACGATCAAAAACCCAGGGTGTATCCATACGCCCTGGGTCCGCAAAGAGTTAAGGGGTTAATAATAATAGTAATTAAAATAATGATATTGTTTCTACCATATCCACTTATCCAGAGATATTCTGCTAGAGATATATTGTCATCCTCCATTCCTGGGAATCCACCTCTCCCCTTCTACATATCTCTGATTCCTTAATCATCCAATAGGGGGGCTTGTTTTCCCACTTATGTGCAAAATCCATGTGGACAATATCTTCTGTCTCCATTACAAGCTGTATGTCCAATATGGGAAATGTGCCTTGAATTATGCAGCTCCTCGCTCACTTGTTAATGTATCAAGTGACCCAGAGCCCACCACGTGGAGGTGGCTGCATTTCGGGCTCCTCCCCACCCCCACCCCTAACCATATGCAGACCTTGTGTGACCCAATCAGCATCTTGTTAAACTGGTTCACATTGATCGTCAATGGCCTTTGCTGTAATACTTCTTAGCTGTGTATGTAGGAAGTAAAATGGCATCTTGAATGTGGTCATCATGCCGGTTACTGTCCATTTGGCCATGGCCCATGCTCCAACCCAAACATTGGATACATAATTGGGCCACTTCAGTTTGCTTTTAGCATATTGCCAAGTCCGCTGCAGCCAAGACACTTTGGGCTCCGAGGCATCTTCAGAGGTTGTTGGTAAATCCATCTGGTTATCCTCCATGGTGACTGTCACATGATCGCTGTGCCTGGATTCATGTGGGTCTGAATTGTCACCTAAAGCCATGTCAATAGCCACATCTGCTCGCTGACCACGGTGCTTAATCTTCTTCCCAGGTATTTTATGGATCTCATAATATGGTGGAGTGACCTTATAATGATATAGGTTAGTATACCGCCAAAGGAAACTCGTCACGTAATGTATGAGACACACGACAGGCACCGAGAGAACTGGGATATCTGCAAAATAGCGACAGGATACAATATATTAGACCTATATTCATTCATGTATTTATGTATATATATATATATATATATATATATATATATGTCTGTGTGTGTGTTCACACAAAATCATTTATCTCACAGGAGTAAACCTTTACCCAATTGCTGTAAGAAACTTAAAGGGGTACTCTGCCCCTAGACATCTTATCCCCTATGTAAAGGATAGGGGATAAGATGTCTGATCGCCGGGGTCCCGCAGCTGGGACCCCAGTGATCTCTGTGCAGCACCCAGCCTTTGTTCAGAACACTGGGTGACAGGGTCGTAACGTCACAGCCACGCCCCTCGTGACATCATGCCACACCCCCTCCCATAGACTTACATTGAGCGGGCGTGGCTGTGATGTCATGACCCCCACCTCCCGCTCCAAGCATTCAGAACTCTACTATATTAACTTTACACTAATACATTCATGTTAAATCCATTTATAAACTGAAATTTTGGAAGCTTTCATTATTCCTACCTCTTAGCTTCATGGTCGCCGTCCCTACAGGATCCTTTTGCCTAAATAGACAAAATTCTCTTCAATTTGCAAAATAAGCGCAGGTCTAGAAGGAGAACGTGTTCACCCGCCGAACCGAGGAAATAAGTGTTAGGGATTGGATTCTACCCTGGAGAAAGTCTCTTTGATGTGTGATGTCACAGCAGATGACATCACGTGTATGTGTATCCATTGTAATGGCTGTACTGTACTTTACTTACACTATGTACAGTTATATACTGGGGGTTTACAAAGGATTTGACGATTACAGCTTTAACCCCTTCAGGGTCACAGCCCTTTTTGGTCTTGAGGACACAGGAAATTTTCATTTTTATGTTTAAAATTTTTCCTCCTCCCCTTCTAAGAGCCATAAATCTTAAAATGTTCAACCTAAAGACCCATATGAGGGTTTGTTTCTTTTGCGACCAACTGTACTTTGTAATGAAACCTTTAATTTTAACATAAAATATATGGTACTATAAAAATGTATATATATTATTTGCGGCAGGAAATTGAGAAGTAAACGGCAATTTTGCAACTTTTGATAGTTTTTATTTTTACACAGTGAAGTGTATGATAACACCGACATGTTCTTTTTATACTGTGGGTCAATGTTTGGGTACACGCTTTACTCTTTTTGTACTGTTTAAAAAAAAAAATCAAACTTTTTGAACATTGTAAGTACGTTTTAAATTGTACGAGGGCTAATTTTTTTCCGTATACATCCCTGCATAAGGAAAAAGTCATAGAGGTCAGAAGAGGACAATTTTAAACGTACTAATTTTGGTGCAAAAAGTTATAACTTTTAATGTTAAACAAAATCAAACCTTAATGAGCTGGATATCAATTTAATTGTATGGATCTAAAGAACAAGGTGTCATTTTTACCGAAAAGTGCACTGTGTAGAATCGGAAGCCCCTAAAAAAAAATTCTAAATGGTGTTTGTTTTTTTTCCAATTTTGCCCCACTAATATTTTTTTTCTCGTTTTGCTGTAGATTTTGTGGTGAAATGATTGATGTCATTACAAAGTACAATATGTGGCGCAAAAAAACAGCCCCATAGGAGTCTGTGTTATGATTTTAAGAAGGTGAGGAGGAAAAAACTTAAGCGCAAAAATGAAAACCTGTTGTCCTGAATTTTTCATGTTCACTGCACCTGCACTCACATTTAACCCCTGGACATGTTTTATTCATATGGTTATGCTTGTATTGGCACTTAATCTGTGATTTGCTGTTTTTATCGGTACCACATTTGCGTACATGTGATTTTTGATGACTTTTTTTTTTTTTATTTTTTTCTGGGATGTGATCACAATTCAGCATTGGACTTTTTTTATTTTTACGTTTTATGCCCTTCACCATATGGAATCATTAACACTATATTTTAATAATTCTGACTTTTCTGGACATTGTTATGCCAAATATGTTGATTTATTTTATTTTTTTTACAAATTTTTATTTGTAAAATGGGAAGAGGGGGAATTAATTTTTTTATTGGAGGAGATACTTATTCCCATTATTAAATTATAACTGTTAATAGCTATCTTTTGATTTTTAATACTGATCAGTAATATCGACAATCTACTTCTCTGGTCTCAAGATCTCTGGAGATGGCGCACTACAATGCTCAGAAGAGGAGGAGCGCCATTGAGCTTTTGGAGAGAGAATTTGTTTGGAATGGGAGTCAGGGACCATGTGCGTTTACAAAGCCCCCCGTGGTGCCAGAACAGTGGACCCCCCACATGTGAACCGATTTTGGAAACTACACCCCTCACAGAATTTAATAAGGGGTGCAGTGAACATTTACACCCCACTGGCGTTTGACAGGTCTTTGGAACAGTGGGCTGTGCAAATGAAAAAATGCATTTTTCATTTTCAAGGGCCACTGTTCCAAAATTCTGTCAGACACCTGTGGGGTGTAAATGCTCACTGTACCCCCTTATTACATTACATGAGGGGTGTAGTGTCCAAAATGGGATTACATGTGGGGGAGGGGGTCCATTGTTCTGGTACTATGGGGGCTTTGTAAACACACGTGGCCTTCAATTCCGGACAAAATTTATCTTCAAAAGCCCTATGGCACTCCTTCTCTTCTCAGCATTGTAGTGCACCCGCAGAGCACTTCACATCCACATATGGGGTATGTTCTTAATCAGAAGAACAAATTTTGGGGGGCTTTTTTTCCTATTTTCCCTTGTGAAAATGAAAAATTTAGGGTAATGCCAGCATTTTAGTGAATTTTTTTTTGTTTTTTTCATTTTCCCATCCAACTTTAATGAAAATTCTTTAGTGTTAAGGCTCACTATACCCCTTATGTTCTGTGCGGGTTGTAGTTTCCAAAATGGGGTCACATGTGGGTATTTATTGTTTTGCGTTTATGTCAAAACCACTGTAAAATCAGCCACCCCTGTGCAAATCACCAATTTAGGCCTCAAATGGGCTCTCACTCCTGAGCCTTGTTGTGCGTCTGAGAGCATTTTACACCCACATATGGGGTATTTCCGTGCTTTTCCTTTTACCGCTTGTGAAAATAAAAAGTATGGGGAAACATCAGCATGTTAGTGTAAAAATTGTAATTTTTTTACACTAACAGGCTGGTGTAGCCCCCAACTTTTCCTTTTCATAAGGGGTAAAAGGAGAAAAAGCCCCCCAAAATTTGTATTGCAATTTCTCCCAAGTACGGAAATACCCCATATGTGTCCCTAAACTGTTTCCTTGAAATACGACAGGGCTCCAAAGTCAGAGAGCGCCATGTGCATTTGAGGACTAAATTATTGATTGCATAGGGGTGGACATAGGGGTATTCTACGCCAGTGATTCCCAAACAGGGTGCCTCCAGCTGTTGCTAAACTCCCAGCATGCCTGGACAGTCTTTGGCTGTCTGGAAATGCTGGGAGTCATTGCTTTGCAACAGGTGGAGGCTCCGTTTTGGAAACACTGCCATACGATACATTTTTCATTTTTCTTTATTGAAGCGGAAAACTCACTGTAAACTCGCCCGTGTGAATGTACCCTGTACAGACCGTGCCTGCTGGGAGTTGAACTTTTGCAACAGCTGGAGGCACACTGGTTGGAAAACCTTCAGTTAGGTTCTGTTACCTAACTCAGTATTTTCCAACCATTGTGCCTCCAGCTGTTGCAAAACTACAACTCTCAGCATGTACTGATCGCCAAAGGGCATGCTGGGAGGGTGGGCCATTTATATGGATACACCTTAATAAAATGGGAATGGTTGGTGATATTAACTTCCTGTTTGTGGCGCATTAGTATATGTGAGGGGGGAAACTTTTCAAGATGGGTGGTGACCATGGCGGCAATTTTGAAGTTGGCCATTTTGAATCCAACTTTTGTTTTTTCAATAGAAAGAGGGTCATGTGACACATCAAACTTTTTGCGAATTTCAAAAGAAAAACAATGATTTGCTTGGTTTTAATGTTCATGAGTTATTTAGAAATTTCTGACCACTTCTAAAATGTGTTCAATGTGCTGCCCATTGTGTTGGATTGTCAATGCAACCCTCTTCTCCCACTCTTCACACACTGATAGCAAAACCGCAGGAGAAATACTAGCACAGGCTTCCAGTATCCGTAGTTTCAGGTGCTGCAGAATGGGCAAAAGAAATATTAGAACAGGACCCTCAGTTTACGCAGAAGATTTGTTCAGTGATGAGGCAAACTTTTATGTGAATGGTGAAGTTAAAGGGGTACTCCACCCCTAGACATCTTATCCCCTATACAAAGGATAGGGGATAAGATGCCTGATGGCCGTCACGCCCCTTCCCATAGACTTGCATTGAGGGGACGGGGCGTGACGTCACATGAGGGAGGAGTCATAACATCACAAACTTCTGTTCCCATGGTCTGGACTCAGACCCTCCAGCGCTTCCCGAGCAGAAAAAAGGTGGGTGCCGCATGCTATATTGCGGGGGTCCCCAGCGGCGGGACCCCCGCGATCAGACATCTCGCTATAAGATGTCTAGGGGTGGAGTACCCCTTTAACAATCAAAACCACCGCTATTGGTCTGACACTAACCCACATTGCATAGATCCCTCCAAGACTGTTGGAACACAAAAATTGATGGTATGGTGTAGTATATGGGGTACAAAGATAGTGGGGCCATTCTTCATCAATGGAAACCTCAAGGCCACTGGATATGCGAAATTGCTACATGATGATGTGTTTCCCTCTTTATGCACTGAAGCTGGCACGTTCCCTGAGTTTTTTCTAGCAAGATGGTGCACCACCACATTATGGGTGTCAGGTCCGAGCATTCCTAGATGAAAAGTTTCCTGGAAAGTGGATTGGTCGTCGTGGGCCAGTTGAATGGCCCCCAAGGTCTCCCGATCTGACCCCCTTAGACTTTTATCTTTGGGGTCATCTTAAGGCAATTGTCTATTCTGTGAAGATACGAGATGTGCAGCACCTGAAACTACGGATACTGGAAGCCTGTGCTAGCATTTCTCCTGCGGTGTATATAGTAGTATATAGCAGTGTATACGGATACTGGAAGCCTGTGCTAGCATTTCTCCTGCGGTGTATATAGTAGTATATAGCAGTGTATACGGATACTGGAAGCCTGTGCTAGCATTTCTCCTGCGGTGTATATAGTAGTATATAGCAGTGTATATGGATACTGGAAGCCTGTGCTAGCATTTCTCCTGCGGTGTTGCTATCAGTGTGTGAAGAGTGGGAGAAGAGGGTTACATTGACAATCCAACACAATGGGCAGCACATTGAACACTATGTAAGTGGTCAGAAATTTGTAAATAACTCATGAAAGAATAAAGTTACGTTACAACCAAGCACATCATTGTTTTTCTTGTGAAATTCCCAATAAGTTTGATGTGTCATATAACCCTCTTCTTATTGAAAAAAACTAAAGTTGGATTCAAAATGGCCAACTTCAAAACGGCCGCCATGGTCACCACCCATCTTGAAAAGTTTCCCCCCTCACATATACTAATGCGCCACAAACAGGAAGTTAATATCACCAACCATTCCCATTTTATTAAGGTGTATCCATATAAATGGCCCACCCTACAGTTATGCAACAGTTGGAGGTACGCAACTACAACTCCCAGCATGCCAAGACAGCTGTTTGGGCACGCTGGGATTTGCAGTTTTGCAACATCTGGAGGGCTACAGTTTAGAGACCACTGCACAGTGATCTCCAAATTGTGGCCCTCCAGATATTGCTAGGCAACTCACCAGCTTCCGTAGGATCCAGGGAGCCGTACCGCCATCCTCTTCTGCCGCCGATCGCTGCCCGCTGCTGCCACCGATGGGTAAGTGGACTTCGGTGACGGTCCCTGACGGTTTCCCCGTTCTGACCTACCTATTGTGGGTGGGCAGGATGGGGAAACCGAAAGTTAACCCCCCCCCCCCCTGTCCCCAAACTGCTAAAAATAAATAAATAAATGTTTTATGGTCACTGCACTTGCACTCACATTTAACCCCACGACATGTTGTATTCCTATAGTAATTGCTTATATGGGCACTGGTAATCATGGAATATTATATGAGATGCTCCGCCAGAATTTTCCATGATTCAAAATTTGGTGCCAAACTCAGCAATTTTGACGCAAAAAAAAAAGGGTTGCGAAAAAGAACTCTCACATATTTTAGTCCCTTAAGGACAGAGCCCTTTTTCACCTAAAAGGGGTACTCTGCCCCTAGACATCTTATCCCTTATCCAAAGGATAGTGGATAAGATGGAAGATTGCCGGGGTCCCACTGCTGGGGACCCCCAGGATCTCTGCTGCACCACACCTCTATTGTTACTGCACAGAGCGTGTTTGCTCTGCGCGTAATGACGGGTGATACAGGGGATGGAGCATCGTGATGTCACGGCTCCGCCCCCTCGTGACGTCACGACCCGCCCCCTCAATACAAGTCTATGGGCACCCCCTGCCACAGACTTGCATTAAGGGATTGGGCCGTGATGTCACAAGGGGCGGAGCTGTGACGTCACGCTGCTCCATCCCCTGTATCACCCGTCATTACGCAGAGAGTGAACTCGCTCTGTGCAGTAATAATAGTGCGGTGCCGCAGCGGCGATCCCGGGGGTCCCCAGCAGAGGGACCCCGGCGATCGGACATCTTATACCCTATCCTTTGGATAGGGGATAAGATGTGTAGGGGCAGAGTACCCATTTAAGGATTCAGCCCTTTTTTGCAATTCTGACCACTGTCACTTTATACATTAATAACTCTGGGATGCTTTTACTGATTATTCTGATTCCGAGATTGTTTATTCGCGACATATTCAACTTTAACACAGTGGTAAATTTTCATCGTTACTTGCATCCATTCTTGGTGAAAAATCCCCAAATTTCATGAAAATGTTGAAAATTTTGCATTTTTCTAACTTTGAAACTCTCTGCTTTTAAGGAAAATGGATATTGCAAATAAATGATATATTGATTCCCATATACAATATGTCTACTTTATATTTGCATCATGAAGTTGATATGTTTTTGCTTTTGGAAGACATCAGAGGGCTTCAAAGTTCAGCAGCAATTTTCCAATTTTCCACAAAATTTTTTCAGGGACCAGTTCAGTTTTGAAGTGCGTTTGAGGGGTCTTCTTATTAGATATACCCCATATATGATCCCATTATAAAAACTGCACCCCCCAAAGTATTCAAACTGACATTCAGAAAGTGTGTTAACCCTTTCGGTGTTTCACAAGAATAGCAGCAACGTTAAGGAGAAAATTCAAAATCTTCATTTTTTACACTCGCATGTTCTTGTAGAACCATAGAAACATAGAATGTGTCGGCAGATAAGAACCATTTGGCCCATCTAGTCTGCCCAATAATCTGAATACTATGAATAGTCCCTGGCCCTATCTTATATGAAGGATAGCCTTATGCTTATCCCATGCATGTTTAAACTCCTTCACTGTATTTGCAGCGACCACTTCTGCAGGAAGGCTATTCCATGTATCCACTACTCTTTCAGTAAAGTAATACTTCCTGATATTAATGCAAAGACCTTTGCCCCTCTAATTTAAAACTATGTCCTCTTGTGGTAGTTTTTCTTCTTTAAAATATGCTCTCCTACTTTTCCTTGTTGATTCCCTTTATGTATTTAACCCCTTAAGGACATAGGGCGTATCCATATGCCCCCGTTTCCAAGTCCTTAAGGACCGAGGGCGTATGGATACGCCCTGAGCATTTCCGGCCCCCACCGCTAGCCGGAGGGGATCCCGGCATATCGCCCAGGGGGGTCATTATGTCCCCCCATGTCGGCGATTGCCGCAGATCGCTGGACAATTCAGTCCAGCGATCTGCGGCAGATTCCGGGTCAATCGGGTCTCCAGTGACCCGATGACCCGGAATTACTGGCTGATCGGGGCCGTCAGAGACGGCCCCGAACAGCCAGAGCCAGCAGGGGTGAGGTGGCACTGGTGCCACCTCACGATCGCCCTGATTCGTCGGCCGGATTACCGGCCGACCAATCAGGGCGCCTGCTGCGGGTGTCACTCCCGCAACCCGCTCCGCCCCTCTTCCGGAGGACGTGAGCGGGTGCGGGAAGACGACCCCCGGTGCTGGGGACCCCGATCCCCGGCGTCCCTGTTGGGATCGGGGCCCCAGGAGCAGCGGCGGCGGCGGAGACGACGAGGGACTGACCTGTGCGGCTGGATCGTTGGAGGTGAGTGACAGCCTCCTGCTGTTGCTTAGCAACAGCTCCCAGCATGCAACAAGGGCATGCTGGGAGCTGTAGTTATGCAACAGCAGGAGGCAGACCACCACAACTCCCAGCATGCCCTTATGGGCATGCTGGGACTTGTAGTTTTGCAACAGCTGAAGGCACATTCTTTCTATGGAAAAGTGTACCTTCAGCTGTTGTGTAACTACAACTCCCAGCTTGCACAATCAGCTAAAGTGCATGCTGGGAGTTGTAGTGGTGCATCTGGTGGTTGCATAACTACAACTCCCAGCATGCCCGTTGGCTGTCGGTGACTGCTGAGAGTTGTAGTTTTGCAACGGCTGAAGGCACACTGAGTTAAGTAGTAAACCAGTGTGTCTCCAGCTGTTGCATAACTACAATCCCCAGCATCCCCAGCCAATGTAGTATGCCTCCGGCTGTTGCATAACTACAAGACCCAGCATGCCCTTCCGCTGTCCGTACATGCTGGGGGTTGTAGCTTTTGCAACAGCTGAAGGCACACTGGTTGCAAATCACTGAGTTTGTTACCAAACTCGGTGTTTCACAACCTGTGTGTCTCCAGCTGTTGCAAAACTACAACTCCCAGCATGCACTGATAGACCGTACATGCTGGGAGTTGTAGTTTTGCAACAGCTGGATGTTTCCCCCCCCAATGTGAATGTACAGGTACACTCACATGGGCGGAGGATTACAGTAAGTATCCGGCTGCAAGTTTGAGCTGTGGCAAATTTTCTGTCGCAGCTCAAACTGCCAGCGAGAAACTATTGTGAACCCCCCGCCCGTGCGACTGTACCCTAAAAACACTACACTACACTAACACACAATAAAATAAAAAGTAAAAAACACTACATATACACATACCCCTACACAGCCCCCCTCCCCTCCCCAATAAAAATGAAAAACGTCTGGTACGTCACTGTTTCCAAAACGGAGCCTCCAGCGGTTGCAAAACGACAACTCCCAGCATGCACTGATAGACCGTCCATGCTGGGAGTTGTAGTTTTGCAACAGCTGGATGTTCCCCCCCCCAATGTGAATGTACAGGGTACACTCACATGGGCGGAGGATTACAGTAAGTATCCGGCTGCAAGTTTGAGCTGCGTCAAATTTTCTGCCACAGCTCAAACTGCCAGCGAGAAACTACTGTGAACCCCCGCTCGTGTGACTGTACCCTAAAAACACTACACTACACTAACACAAAATAAAATAAAAAGTAAAAAAACACTACATATACACATACCCCTACACAGCCCCCCTCCCCTCCCCAATAAAAATGAAAAACGTCTGGTACGCCACTGTTTCCAGAACGGAGCCTCCAGCTGTTGCAAAACAACTACTCCCAGTATTGCCAGATAGCCACTGACTGTCCAGGCATGCTGGGAGTTTAACAACAGCTGGAGGCCCCCTGTTTGGGAATCACTGGCGTAGAATACCCCTATGTCCACCCCTATGCAATCCCTAATTTAGGCCTCAAATGCGCATGGCACTCTCACTTTGGAGCCCTGTCGTATTTCAAGGCAACAGTTTAGGGTCACATATGGGGTATCGCCGTACTCGGGAGAAATTGTGTTACAAATTATGGGGGGTATTTTCTGCTATTACCCTTTTTAAAAATGTAAAATTTTTGGGAAAACAAGCATTTTAGGTAAAAAAAATAATTTTTTTTTTACATATACAAAAGTCATAAAACACCTGTGGGGTATAAAGGTTCACTTAACCCCTTGTTACGTTCCCCGAGGGGTCTAGTTTCCAAAATGGTATGCCATGTGTTTTTTTTTTTGCTGTCCTGGCACCATAGGGGCTTCCTAAATGCGGCATGCCCCCAGAGCAAAATTTGCTTTCAAAAAGCCAAACGTGACTCCTTCTCTTCTGAGACCTGTAGTGCGCCAGCAGAGCACTTTTCACCCCCATATGGGGTGTTTTCTGAATCGGGAGAAATTGGGCTTCAAATTTTGGGGGGTGTTTTCTGCTATTACCCTTTTTAAAAATGTAAAAATTTTGGGAAACCAAGCATTTTAGGTAAAAAAAAAAAAAAAATGTTCACATATGCAAATGTCATGAAACACCTGTAGGGTATTAAGGTTCACATTACCCCTTGTTACGTTCCCCGAGGGGTCTAGTTTCCAAAATGGTATGCCATGTGTTTTTTTTTTGCTGTTCTGGCACCATAGGGGCTTCCTAAATGCGACATGCCCCCAGAGCAAAATTTGCTTTCAAAAAGCCAAATGTGACTCCTTCTCTTCTGAGACCTGTAGTGCGCCAGCAGAGCAATTTTCACCCCCATATGGGGTGTTTTCTGAATCGGGAGAAATTGGGCTTCAAATTTTGGGGGGTATTTCCTGCTATTACCCTTTTTAAAAATGTTAACATTTTGGGAAACCAAGCATATTAGGTAAAAAATAAAAATAAAAATTTACATATGCAAAAGTCGTGAAACACCTGTAGGGTATTAAGGTTCACATTACCCCTTGTTACGTTCCCCGAGGGGTCTAGTTTCCAAAATGGTATGCCATGTGTTTTTTTTTTGCTGTTCTGGCACCATAGGGGCTTCCTAAATGCGACATGCCCCCAGAGCAAAATTTGCTTTCAAAAAGCCAAATGTGACTCCTTCTCTTCTGAGACCTGTAGTGCGCCAGCAGAGCAATTTTCACCCCCATATGGGGTGTTTTCTGAATCGGGAGAAATTGGGTTTCAAATTTTGGGGGGTATTTTCTGCTATTACACTTTTTAAAAATGTAAAATTTTTGGGAAACCAAGCATTTTAGGTAAAAAAAAATATAATTTTTTTTACATATGCTAAAGTCGTGAAACACCTGTGGGGTATTAAGGTTCACTTTACCCCTTGTTACGTTCCCTGAGGAGTCTAGTTTCCAAAATGGTATGCCATGTGTGTGTTTTTGCTGTTCTGGCACCATAGGGGCTTCCTAAAGGTGACATGCCCCCCAAAAACCATTTGACGCTCCTTCCCTTCTGAGCCCTCTACTGCGCCCGCTGAACAATTAACATAGACATATGAGGTATGTCCTTACTCAAGAGAAATTGGGCTACAAATACAAGTAAACATTTTGTCCTTTTACCCCTTGTAAAAATAAAAAAATTGGGTCTACAAGAAAATGCGAGTGTAAAAAATGAAGATTTTGAATTTTCTCCTTCACTTTGCTGCTATTCCTGTGAAACACCTAAAGGGTTAATACACTTACTGAATGTCATTTTGAATACTTTGGGGGGTGTAGTTTTTATAATGGGGTCTTTTATGGGGCATTTCTAATATGAAGGCCCTTCAAATCCACTTCAAACGTGAACTGGTCCATGAAAAATAGCGAGTTTGAAAATTTTGTGAAAAATGTCAAAATTGCTGCTGAACTTTGAAGCCCTCTGGTGTCTTCCAAAAGTAAAAACTCATAAATTTTATGATGCAAACATAAAGTAGACATATTGTATATGTGAACCCCAAAAAAATATATTTTGAATATCCATTTTCCTTACAAGCAGAGAGCTTCAAAGTTAGAAAAATGCAAAATTTTCATTTTTTTCATCAAATTTGGTGATTTTTCACCAAGAAAGGATGCAAGTTACCATAAAATTTTACCACTAAGTTAAAGTAGAATATGTCACGAAAAAACAATCTCGGAATCAGAATGATAACTAAAAGCATTCCAGAGTTATTAATGTTTAAAGTGACAGTGGTCAGAATTGCAAAAAACGCTCTGGTCCTTAAGGTGAAAAAGGGCTCGGTCCTTAAGGGGTTAAAAGTCTCTATCATATCCCCTCTGTCTCTTCTTTCTTCCAAACTATACATGTTAAGGTCCTTTAACCCCTTAAGGACCGGGGGGGTTTCCGTTTTTGCATTTTCGTTTTTTGCTCCTTGCCTTTAAAAAATCATAACTCTTTCAATTTTGCACCTAAAAATCCATATGATGGCTTATTTTTTGCGCCACCAATTCTACTTTGTAATGACATCAGTCATTTTGCCCAAAAATCTACGGTGAAACGAAAAAAAAAATCATTGTGCGACAAAATTGAAAAAAAAAAACACAGTTTTGTAACTTTTGGGGGCTTCCGTTTCTACGTAGTACATTTTTTATCTTTATTTTGTAGGTCCATACGATTAAAATGATACCCTACTTATATAGGTTTGATTTTGTCGGACTTCTGGAAAAAATCATAACTACATGCAGGAAAATTAATACGTTTAAAATTGTCATCTTCTGACCCCTATAACTTTTTTATTTTTCCGTGTGGGGCAGTATGAGGGCTAATTTTTTGCGCCGTGATCTGAAGTTTTTAACGATACCATTTTTTTGCATTGATAGGACTTATTGATCGCTTTTTATTCATTTTTAAATGATATAACAAGTGACCAAAAATGCACTATTTTTTTCCGCGCACGCCATTGACCGAGCGGTTTAATTAATGATATATTTTTATAATTCGGACATTTCCGCACGCAGTGATACCATATATGTTTATTTATTTTTTTTATTTACACTGTGTTTTTTTTTTATTGGAAAAGGGGGGTGATTCAAACTTTTAATAGGGGAGGAGTTAAATGATCTTTATTCACTTTTTTTTGCAGTGTTATAGGTCCCATGGGGACCTATAACACTGCACAAACTGATCATCATTGATCACTGGTTTCTCATAAGAAACCAGTGATCAACGATTCTGCCGCATGACTGCTCAGGCCTGGATCTCAGGCACTGAGCAGTCATTCGGCGATCGGACAGCGAGGAGGCAGGTGGGGGCCCTCCCGCTGTCCTGTCAGCTGTTCGGGATGCCGCGATTAGCCGCGGCTAACCCGAACAGCCCGACTGAGCTAGCCGGCCACTTTAGCTGCGCGCTATTAGAGGCGGGTCCTGGCTTCACTATGACGCCGGGCCCGCCGTGATATGACGCGGGGTTACTGTGTAACCCCACGTTATATCAGGAGAGCAGGACCAAGGGCGTACCTGTACGCCCTTGGTCCTTAAGGAGTTAACCTTTCCTTGTAAGTTTTATTCTGCAATCCATGTACTAGTTTAGTAGCTCTTCTCTGAACTCTCTCTAGAGTATCTATATCCTTCTGGAGATACGGCCTCCAGTACTGCGCACAATACTCCAATTGAGGTCTCACCAGTGTTCTGTACAGCGGCATGAGCACTTCTCTCTTTCTACTGCTTATACCTCTCCCTATACAGCCAAGCATTCTGCTAGCGTTTCCTGCTGCTCTTTTACATTGTCTTCCTACCTTTAAGTCTTCTGAAATAATTACCCCTAAATCAATTTCCTCAGATACTGAGGTCAGGGCAGTGTAAAATAATCTATATTCTGCCTGAGGGTTTTTACGCCCCAGGTGCATTATCTTGCACTTATCCACATTTAATTTCAGTTGCCAGAGTTCTGACCATTCTTCTAGTTTGCCTAAATCCTTTTCCAATTGGCGGATCCCTCCAGGAACATCAACCCTGTTACATATCTTTGTGTCATCAGCAAAAAGACATACCTTACCATCGAGACCTTCTGTAATATCGCTAATGAAGATATTAAACAATATTGGTCCCAGTACAGATCCCTGAGGTCCCCACTGGTGACAAGACCTTGCTCTGAATATTCTCCATTGACTACAACCCTCTGTTGTCTGTTACTCAGCCACTGCCTAATCCACTCAACAATATTGGAGTCCAAGCTCTATGACTGTAGTTTATTGATAAGTCTTCTATGTGGGACAGTGTCAAAAACCTTACTAAAATTTAGATATGTGATGTCTACTGCCCCTCCGCCATCTATTAGTTTAGTCACCCAGTCAAAAAAAATCTATAAGATTTGTTTGACATGATCTCCCTGAAGTCAACCCATGTTGTTTTTCATCTTGCAATCCATGGGATTTTAGATGTTCCACAATCTTATCCTTTAGTAGGGTTTCCATTAATTTCCCCACTATTGATGTCAGACTTACTGGCCTATAGTTGCTTGATTCCTCCTTACTACCTTTCTTGTGAATGGGCACAACATTTGCTAATTTCCAATCTTTCCACGGCTCCTGTTACCATTGATTGGTTAAATAAATCTGCTAACGGTTTTGCTAGCTCACCACTAAACTCTTTTAATAATTTTGGGTGTATCCCATCAGGCCCCTGTGATTTATTTGTCTTCACTTAAGGCAGTCGGCTAGCCCCTTATTCTCTTCTACATGCCTTCCTTCCTTTGTTTTTAATTTAGTTATTCCTTTTTTTGATTTCCTTTTTTCATTTATATATCTGAAGAATGTCTTATCCCCTTTATTCACAGACTGAGCTAGTTTTTCTTCTGCCTGTGCTTTAGAAGTTCTTATAACTTGCTTGGTCTCTTTCTGCCTAGTCTTGTAGAATTCCCTATCTTCATTGCTCTGGTTGTTTTATAATTACTAAATGCTAGTTTTTAGTTTTTTATGATTTTGGCCACTTCTGCTGAGTACCACAGTGGTCTCTTCCTTTTTCTGCTTTTACTGACAAGTCTTGTGCAATTTTCTGTTGCCTTCAATAAAGCGTCTTTTAAGTAGTCCCATTTCTCCTGAACTCCATGTAATTTGTTCCAGTCTGATAGGGACTCATTTATGACTAATCTCATTTTTGAAAAGTCTGTTTTTCTAAAATCTAAAACTTTTGTTTTTGTGTGGTGTGACTCCTTCACTGTTCTTATATTAAACCACACTGACTGGTGATCACTAGATCCAGAGCTTTCGCCTACAATAACATCATATACCAAATCCCCATTTGTGAAAACCAAATCCAAAATGGCCTCCTTCCGCGTTGGCTCCTCAACCACTTGTTGTAGAAATAATCCCAGTAGGTAATTTAGAATATTTGTACTCCTGGCAGAACTAGCTATTTTGGTTTTCCAGTTTATATCCGGAAGATTGAAGTCTCCCATAATGATAACTTCTCCTTTCATTGTCATTTTAGATATTTTTTCAACTAGTAGATCATCTACTTCTTTAACTTGGCCAGGTGGTCTGTATATCACACCTACACGAGTTACTGCATGGTTACCAAACTGCAACGTAACCCAAACTGACTCTGTGGTTTCCTCACTAACTTGTATTAGGTTAGATTTTATGCTATCTTTCACATACAGGGCCACTCCTCCTCCTTTCTTGCCTTCTCTGTCTCTTCTGTATAAAGAGTACCCTGGTATGGATATGTCCCAGTTATTCCATTCATTAAACCATGTCTCAGTAACGGCATTGGTTGTGTAGTGTTTTTATGGTACATTCACATGGGCGGAGATTTACAGTAAGTTTGAGCTGCGATGGAAAATTTGGAAAAACTCCCAGCATGCACTGGCAGACCATATATGCTGGGAGTTGTATTTTTGCAACAGCTGGAGGCACACTGGTTGCAAAACACTGAGGTAGGTAACAAACTATGTTTCACAACCAATGTGTCTCCAGCTGTTGCAAAACTGCAACAATCAGCATGCATTGACAGCCGAAGGGCATGCTGAAAGTTGTAGTTTTGCAACAGCTGGAGGCACATTGCTACAACTCCCAGCATACCCTTTGGTAGTCTGTGCATGTTGGGAGGTGTAGTTATGAAAAACTAGATGCACACTTTTTCATAGAAAAAATGTGCCTCCAGCTGTTGCATTACCACAACTCCAAGCATGCACAGACTACCAAAGGGCATGCTGGGAATTGTAGTTGGAACTCCAGCTGTTGCAAAACTACAACTCCCAGCATTCCCTTTGGCTTTGCATGCCGAGAGTTGTTGCTAAGCAACATCAGGAGGTGAACAGGCCTCACCTCCTGCTGTATCCTGCCGCCGGGACCGCCGCACTGTATCCTGCCGCCGGGCCCAATCCTGCTGCTGCTTCGACCGATCAATCACGTGATCGTGAGGTGTCACCCATGCCACCTCACTCCTGCTGAGTAAGGGGGAATGGGGCTGTCTCGGACAGCCCCATTCACCCTTTTTTTCCGGGTCACCGGGTCACCAGAGACCCAATTGACACGGAATAACCACAAATCGCACATCTGAATGGACCTCTGGACCCCCCCTGGGCAATATGCCGGGATGCCTGCTGAACGATATCAGCAGGCATCCCGGTCCATGCCCAGCGATCGGCAGGAGCTGGAAGAACGCAGGGCATACCTATATGCCCTGAGTCCTTAAGGACTCGGAAATGGGGGCATATGGATACGCCCTGCGTCCTTAAGGGGTTAATATTTTAAAAGCAGCACAAGAGACCTTTAAAAATGTGAGGAGAAAAAAAATGGTGTGATTAATATCGCTGGAACAGAAATGACAGTAATTTTTTAATATCTCACCCAATGTGAACTGAACTCAACCCACTTGTAAGTCTGAGTTTACCTGCTACTACATTGAGATGTGGTGACTGGGGTGTTGCAGTATGTAACAGGGTCTGGTTGTATAAACCCTGGGGGCAAGATGTTGTTAACCCCTTAGTGTTCGTGACGCCAGGATGTGTTTATTCCGGTATGGTAACCGCCGTCAACCAATCCAGAAATGGTTTGTAATAAAGGAATGTCCACAGCAAGGATTCTGAATAAACTGGAACTTTTACTTGAAATGTTTAGGGAACAGTCTTTACAATTATGCAGTTCCTTCAGAGGCAACCGGGACACAGGATACCTTGCAGGCTTGCTGGGACTTGTAGTTTTGAGGATATTTATGCAGGTCACTGTGCTACTAATATATTCCTTAGCTGAGGAGTAGTCACTGGATTTGTAGAAAGAATTGTAACTCACGTTTTAGAAGTGGTTGTGTTTCTTTAGGCTTTGGCCTAGATGAGATGAATTTGCAGTATACAGGACTTTGTGCTTCCTTTTAAGTCCAAGAGATAAGAGAGAGAGAATAGAGACTTCAGCACCTTATATACTAGGGGGCTGGACTAAAGCCCATTGGTTGCTAATGCCTGGGGTTCCTGTGCCCATGGAACTCTGGGTATATCACATGACAGTAGATCACATGACCAAGGAAGGTCCTATACATTTTATACAAACTGTACAACTTTATACATATCAATAATAGATGCACATAATGAATATACACTGCATTTATATGAGACAACAAGGGGGGAGCCCTGCAGGAGAGCCCTATGGACCTAAGAGACTCTTCCTGAAGGGACAGGTCCTGTACCGGGACACCTCAAATCCCCTTGTTTAATGAAAGTCGCCCTCAACGTCTGTCCCCTTAGGGAGAGGAGCGAAATGGCCATTGGGCCGAATGTAGTTCTGAAGCATTTAACTATAACGTCCAATTTCAGTACACATTAAAATGTCCATACATGCTCTGTAACTTGGGAACAGGAGGATATTGGTTAACTTTAGTACTTGCTGGATATAATTTACCATTTAATGGTTGAGACAAGGTTCCTTAAAGGGGTACTCCGCTGCCCTGTGTCGGAAGCTCCGCTCCCCAGCGTCCGGAAGTTTATTGTTCCTGACGCTGTGTGCGGGCTTCCGTGTTCAGGGCTGCCCCTCGTGACGTCACGCCCGCCCCCTTCATGATGTTATGCCCGCCCCCTCAATGAAAGTCTATGGGAAGGGGGCATGATGGCCATCGTGCCCCCCTTCTCATAGTCTTTCGCTGAGGGGGAGGGCTTGACATCACGAAGGGGGCCGGCGTGACGTCACGAGGGGCAGCCCTGAACACGGAAGCCCGCACACAGCGTCCGGAACAATAAACTTCCGGACGCTGGGAAGCGGAGCATCGGACACAGGGCAGCGGAGTACCCCTTTAAGAACACAGCCATGAATATGGTAACAATACTTTTACATTTTACAACAATACCTTTATTTATTTTTATTATTGTTTTTTTTATAGAGATATACCTACATATTATTATGCATCTCTAATGACTATGCACATATTATTAGTACTATCACATTTGACTGACTGACAATCTTACTGACATTTGACTGCTATATAGAGTGGGGATCAAAAGTTTGGGCACCCCATGTAAAAATTTGTATTAAAGAAGCCAAGGAAAGATTGAAAAATCTCCAAAAGGCATCAAATTACAGATTTGACATTCTTATAATACGTCAACAAAAGTTAGATTTTATTTCCATCATTTACACTTTCAAAATAACAGAAAACAAAAAGATGGCGTCTGCAATAGTTTGGGTACCCTGCAGAATTTATAGCATGCACTGCCCCCTTTGCACAGCTGAGACCTGCCAGTGTCATGGATTGTTCTCAATCATCATCTGGGAAGACCAGGTGATGTGAATCTCAAAGGTTTTAAATGCCCAGACTGATCTGACCTTGCCCCAACAATCAGCACCATGGGTTCTTCTAAGCAGTTGTCTAGAAATCTGAAACTGAAAATAGTTGATGCTCACAAAGCTGGAGACGGCTATGAGAAGATAGCAAAACATTTTCAGGTGTCAATATCCTCTGTTCGGAATGTAATTAAGAAATGGCAGTCATCAGGAACAGTGGAAGTTAAAACAAGATCTGGAAGACCAAAAAAATATCAAACAGAACAGCTCGCAGGATTGTGAGAAAAACAATTCAAAACCCAGAAAGATCTGGCAGACACTGGAGTTGTGGTACACTATTCCACTATAAAAACATACTTGTACAAATATGGTCTTCATGGAAGAGTCATCAGAAGAAAACCTCTTTTACATCCTCACCACAAAAATTAGCGTTTCACCGTTTTGGAAACAAGTTCTGTGGATCGATGAGGTTAAAATTGAACTTTTTGGCCGGAATGAGCAAAGGTACGTTTGGAGAAGAAGGGGAACAGAATTTAATGAAAAGCACCTCTGTCCAACTGTTAAGCATGGGTGAGAGGATCAATCATGCTTTGGGGTTGTATTGCAGCCAGTGGCACAGGGAACATCTCACGAGTAGAAGGAAAAATGGATTCAATAAAACTTCAGCAAATTTTGGATGATAACTTGATGCCATCTGTGAAAAAGCTGAAGTTAAATAGAGGATGGCTTCTACAAATGGATAATGATCCTAAACACACCTCGAAATCCACGGGGGATTACATCAAGAGGCGTAAACTGAAGGTTTTGCCATGGCCTTCACAATTTCCCAACCTCAACATAATTGAAAATGTATGGATAGATGTTGAAAGAACAGTGCGTGACAGACAGCCCAGAAATCTCAAAGAACTGGAAAACTTTAGTAAGAAAGAATGGGCAAAGATACCTCAAACAAGAATTGAAAGACTCTTGGCTGGCTACAAAAAGTGTTTACAAGCTGTGATACTTGACAAAGGGGGCAGTACAAGATATTAACTCTGCAGGGTGCCCAAACTTTTGCAGACACCATTTTTTTGTTTTCTGTTATTTTGAAAGTGTAATTGATGGAAATAAAATCTAAATTTTGTTGACATATTATAAGAATGTCTAATCTGTAATTTGATGCTTCTTGGAGATTTTTCCATCTTTCCTTGGCTTCTTTATGCACATTAATACAAATTTTTACCTGGGGTGCCCAAACTTTTGATCCCCACTGTATGGTATGCATGATGTCTGCAATGGTTATACATACTCGACATTATCTCACTGTTGCTGCTACTACATTGAGATGTGGTGACTGGGGTGTAGCAGTATGTAACAGGGTCTGGTTGTATAAACCCTGGGGGCAAGATGTTGTTAACCCCTTAGTGTTCGTGACGCCAGGATGTGGTTATTCTGGTATGGTAACCGCCATCAATCAACCCAAGAACGGTTTGTAATAAAGGAATGTCCACAGCAAGGATTCTAAATAGACTGGAACGTTTACTTGTTTAGGGAACAGTCTTTACAATTATGCAGTTCCTTCAGAGGCAACCGGGACACAGGATACCTCACAGGTTTGCTTGGACTTGTTATTATTGAGATATTTAGGTAGACCACTGTGCTACTGATATATTCCTTAGCTGAGGAGTAGTCACTGGATTTGTAGAGAGAATTGTAACTCATGTTTTAGAAGTGGTTGTGTTTCTTTTGGCTTTGGTCTAGATGAGATGAATTTGCAGTATACAGGACTTTGTGCTTCCTTTTGAGTCCAAGAAATAAGAGAGTATAGAGACTACAGCCACTTATATACTAGGGGGCTGGACTAAAGCCCATTGGTTGCTAATGCCTGGGGTTCCTGTGCCGATGGAACTCTGGGTATATCACATGACAGTAGATCACATGACCAAGGAAGGTCCTATACATTTTATACAAACTGTACAAATTTATACATATGAACAATTAATACACATAATGAATATACACTGCATTTATAAGACAAGGGGGGAGCCCTGCAGGAGAGCCCTATGAACCTAAGGGACTCTTCCTGAGGGGACTTAAGGATGGTACAGGATAGGTCCTATACCGGGACACCACAAAGCTTAATGTTAATTATAGAAACAATTATATAACAACTCTATTATTTTATGGTTAAAAATACACACTGCACACCTTGTTAATTGTAGGACACGTACATGCTGGCGTACCCACTATATTTGAAAATGTTGTGTAAAAAATAGAATAAGGCACAAAATAATTGTGTAAGATTTTTACAGACTACGTAAATAACCCATATGTGGCACTAAAATTTTCCATAAAAAAAAAAATAAAAAATCCATAGTAATGCAGCTTCATGCACATTTTGGGGTGGGTAATGTACCGAGCCGCTTTTTTTTTGTGTGGCTTCACTATTGTTTATGTGCCTGTTGGTGCTGCGCTGCCTTCCTTCCTGATGTAAACTCCTTCCTCAGCGCGGTGGCGCAAGTCTCCACCCACCAACGTCACAAAATGTGGGCTCAAAATTAAACAAAAAAGCCCCCAGAGTACGGATATTCATGGTGCGGCATAGTATGTTTTTAATACTTTTTTAATTTCAGAGGAGGGTGGATGGGTTGTTGCGGGATAGTTGGAGTGCAGCTATTTAGTGCCAGGGAGGCCAGTCAGGGTGTCACCTGATGCAGTACACCCCCTCCCAGTCACTCTCTAGTAACACTAATGGTAATAAAGGGTAGATAAAGAACTTCGGCTATTAACATAAGGGAAAACTTTTCTATTTTAAAAAAAGGCTTTTGCAAGTGGGTTTCCCAGGTTTTGCTTCCGTGCGATTTATTTTTCAAAGTCGTGGGACTTTTTGATAAATAGGTCACACATAAGCAAAAGTAAGTTAAAAAACAATTGTCATATAAAAGCCGTACGTTTGAAAAGAATGATAAATCTCCTTCAAAAAGTTTTTTCTGGAACTTCGTTTCTCGGCACAGACGTCTCTACCATGATATCCGTCTTCCAGAGCTGCCAAGGAGACTTCCAATAACAATACTCCAGATCACAAAAATTCTGGAGACGGCTTCTGCAGCAGCGGAGGAGCAAGATGAGACACACAACTCGTGTTGCTTTTGGCTCCAAAGAAATGGAATCTGCATTAAGTGCAAGTTCCCACTTCAAAGGTTAGGACCATTCCCATATAATCTTACACTAAGAGCTATTCTCATACCGGCCCCACTGCATCTGTACAGCACAGTGTTTCCCAACCAGGGTGTCTCCACCTGTTACATAACTACAACTCCCAGCATGCCCTTTGGCTGTGCATGCTGGGAGTTGTAGTTATGAAACAGTAGGAGGCACACAGGCCTCACCTCCTGCTGCCAGTCATTTCCTGCCCCCAACAGTAAGCTTTCCCCGCCGCTGCACACTACATGGTCGGTACCCGCTCTCGCCCTCCAGACTAGGGGCAGAACGGGTGCCGTCAGGACTGCCCAGAAGACGCAGTGATTCATCAGCCGGTCTCAGCCGACCAATCACCATGATCTTGAGGTGGCACCAGTGCCACCTCACTCCTGCTGGGCAATTGTGATTGGTGCTGTCTCGGACATTCGGTATTCGGTACATTCGGGTAAATCTTTTTATTCTTTTTTGGACTTTTTTAGCGATCCTAAAAAATTATGGAGATTTTATTAAAATTTCGTAGGGTACCATAAAAAAATAATAATAAAAAAGATACAGAAGTGATGGAAAAAATTGTATCTAACGAAATGTATCTATTTTTATTGTGAAATGTTTATAAATTTTTAAACAGGGATCAATTTATGTGAGCGGGTAAAGCACTAAACATGTAGCCGACAATAATAAAAATGTATTGTGTGCGTGTTTTTCATTTTTTTAAAAACATTTTTTAGGTAGTACTACTACTCCCAGCATGGAACACACTGTTCCATGATGGTAGTAGTAGTTACCTGTACTAATTGACAGATCGCCGGGGTCCCTTGCGATCCTCTTGTATAGATGCGGCGGCAGCTCTTCTATGGTCCCCTGCACTCACGTATATATACACATATTCATATTTCCCGCAGAGCTGTGATTGGCCAGATGGTTCCAGCCAATCACAGCTCTCTGTGAGAAATAGGAATATGTGTATATATACGGCCGTGCAGGGGACCATAGGAGCGCGGCCGCCGCATCCATACATTATACAGGAGCATCACAGCGGGTGTCAGGAGTGATACCCGCAGTGATCTTTCCTTTACTACAAGTACTACTACTCCCAACAATGGAGTACACTCTGCTCCATGCTGGGAGCTGTAGTACCTGCATTAATCGACAGATCGCAGCAGGTGTCAGAAGTTACACTCGCTGCGATATGTCTATTAATGCAGGTACTACAGCTCCCAGCATGGAGCAGAGTGTGCTCCATGTTGGGAGTATTAGTACCAGCAGTAAGGGACAGATCCCAGCGGGTGTCACTCCTCCTGACACCCGCTGCTATCGCCCTTATGTGAATGTCGGGATCAGCTGTTCTCAGGGCTACAGAGTCGGGAGAACAGCTGACGCTGAGCCGTAGGTATACATCGTATATCTACTGCCCAGCAAGAACTTAAAGTGAACCTGCAATGTGTATACAGTATACACATTGCTGGCTCACTTAACCCCTTGCTGAGCTGTGCGTTATGCGCAAGCCCAGCAAGGGAAGAGTTAACACACTGCTGGACAGTGTAGGTTAACCCTTTGGGCAGTATACACTATATACAGCTATCTATAGATAGCTGTATATAGTGTATACAGAAGATGAAGTCCGCTTTCCTCCCTCGAGTATCAGGCAGGTCCGTGTAGCTCCGCCCCCAGTGATGATGTCATTAGGGGGCGGAGCTACAGAAGGGAACAAGGCTAGTTAATCTGAAGCTCTGTTCACATTGTCCGTTTTGTATAATGTGAACAGACCCTTCTGGCAGTGTCTACCCAGACAGAGAGACTCCAGCTGTTGCTAAACTACAACTCCCAGCATGCCCAGACAGCCAAAGGCTGTCTGGGCATGCTGGGAGTTGTAGTTTTGCACCAATTGGTGGCTCCCTGTTTTGGTAGACATTGCATCATGGGTACTCTCCCCAGCGGACAGCGCCAAAAATGTCATAACCAATTTTTTGTGTTTTTTTCTTCTCGTTTCAGATCCATGTATGCAGAGGATTACTGCAGATTCAATGGATTATGGCGGATTACTTTTTTTTATTTTAATAAAATGGTTAACGAGGGCTGTGGGGGAGTGTTTTTTTAAATAAAATAATTTTTCCAATGTGTGTTTTTTATTTAATTGAATTTTCAGGCTTAGTAGTGAAAGCCGGTCTTATTGACTGAATCCATTACTAAGCCAGGGCTTAGTGCTAGCTCCAAAAACAGCTAGTGCTAACCCCCAATTATTACCCCGGTACCCACCGCCACAGGGGTGCCGGGAAGAGCTGGTACCAACAGGCCCGGAGCGTCAAAAAATGGCGCTCCTGGGCCTAGGCAGCAACAGGCTGGCGTTATTTAGGCTGGTGAGGGAGAGTAACAATGGTCCTCGCCCACCCTGGTAACGTCAGGCTGTTGCTGTTTGGTTGGTATTGTGCTGAGAATGCAAATACGGGGAACCCTCTACGTTTTTTTTAATTTTTTTTATTTAAATAAAATAAAAAACATATAGGGTTCCCCGTATTTTCATTCTCAGCACAATACCAACCAAACAGCAACAGCCTGATGTTACCAGGGTGGGCGAGGACCATTGTTACTGGCCCTCCCCAGCCTAAATAACGCCAGCCTGTTACCGCCTAGGAACAGGAGCACCATTTTTGACACTCCGGGCCTTTTGGTACTGGCTCTTCCCGACATCCCTGTGGCGGTGGGTACCGGGGTAATAATTGGGGGTTAGCTCTAGCTGTTTTTGGGGCTAGCACTAAGCCCTGTCTTAGTAATGGAGTCAGTCAATAAGACCAGCTTCCACTACTAAGCCTGAAAATTCAATAAAGAAAAACACAAGACATTGGAAAAATTATTTTATTTAAAAAACACTCCCCCACAGCCCTCGTTAACCATTTTATTAAAAGAAAAAAATAATAATCCGCCGTAATCCATCAAATCCGCAGTAATCCTCTGTATACACGCATCTGAAACGAGAAGAAAGAAAAACAACACAAAAAATTGGTTATGACATTTTTGGCGCTGTCCGCTGGGGAGAGCACCCATGATGCAATGTCTACCCAAACAGGGAGCCACCAATTGGTGCAAAACTACAACTCCCAGCATTCCCAGACAGCCTTTGGCTATCTGGGCATGCTGGGAGTTGTAGTTTAGCAACAGCTGGAGTCTCCCTGTCTGGGTAGACACTGCCAGAAGGGTCTGTTAACATTATGCAAAACGGACAATTTGAACAGAGCTTCAGATTAACTAGCCTTGTTCCCTTCTGTAGCTCCGCCCTCTAATGACGTCATCACTAGGGGGTGGAGCTACACGGACCTGCCCGGTACTCGAGGGAAGTAAGCGGACTTCGTCTTCTGTATACACTACATACATGTGGTAGCCCTTGGGGGGTGTATGGTAGGGATGGTATAATGTTGGTATATGAGGGGTTAATATTAACCCAGCCACTCGTGACGCCAGGGTGAGGGGTGGTATGCTGAATCCATGTTCCGGCCTATCACCGCCCTTCCCAGAAACGATAGGTGCAATGAAATGACTGAAGGTCCACAAGCAGATTTACCTTGAACTTGAATAACTTTACTGCAGTGCTTGCAATATCCAATGCGTAGTAACAGTCTCATATAACAGTTCTTAGGTTGCTTAGCGACTGGCAGAAGTTGCGGACCTTGCATTAAACTTGTAGTTTCTGAATTTAGGGAGTGATGTGCAGATCCGTCTGGATTTAGGGGAAATATTGGGTCCGGTGATACTGCAGAGTGCTTAGGGGATGACACACTCTATAATTTAGATCATTCAGCCGTTGCCGCAAGGCTCAGGCCTAACTCACTGCGATATAGGTCTTCTATCTAGAGATAGCTGTATATAGTGTATAACGCCCAAAGGGTTAACCTACACTGTCCAGCAGTGTAAGTTAAATCTTCCCTTGCTGGGCTTGCACATAGCGCACAGCTCAGCAAGGGGTTAAGTGAGCCAGCAATGTGTATACTGTATACACATTGCAGGCTCACTGTAAGTTCTTGCTGGGCAGTAGATATACGATGTATACCTACGGCTCAGCGTCAGCTGTTCTCCCGGCTATGTAGCCCTGAGAACAGCTGATCCCGACATTCACATCAGGAGGATCGCAGCGGGTGTCAGGAGAAGTGACATCCCTGGGATCTGTTCCTTACTGCAGGTACTAATACTCCCAACATGGAGCACACTCTTCTCCATGCTGGGAGCTGTAGTACCTGCATTAATAGACATATCGCAGCAGAGTGTAACTTCTGACACCCACTGCGATCTGTCTATTAATGCAGGTACTACAGCTCCCAGCATGAGGCAGAGTGTGCTCCACGTTGGGAGTAATAGTACTTGTAGTAAAGGAAAGATCACTGCAGGTATCACTCCTGACACCCGCTGTGATGCTCCTGTATAATGTATGGATGCGGCGGCCGCGCTCCTATGGTCCTCTGCACGGCCGTATATATACACATATTCCTATTTCTCACAGAGAGCTGTGATTGGCTGGAACCATCTGGCCAATCACAGCTCTGCGGGAAATATGAATATGTGTATATATACGTGAGTGCAGGGGACCATAGAAGAGCGGCCACCGCATCTATACCTTATACAAGAGGATTGCAAGGGACCCCTGCGATCTGTCAATTAGTACAGGTAACTACTACTCCCATCATGGAAGAGTGTGTTCCATGCTGGGAGTAGTAGTACTACCTAAAAAATGTTTTTTAGAAAAGTGAAAAACACGCACACACTACATTTTTATTATTGTCGGCTACATTTTTAGTGCTTTACCCGCTCACATAAATTGATCCCTGTTTAAAAATGAATAAACATTTCATAATAAAAAAGATACATTTCGTTAGATACAATTTTTTCCATCACTACTGTATCTATTTTATTATGATTTTTTTATGGTACCCTACGAAATTTTAATAAAAAAGGTATCTCCATAATTTTTTAGGATCGCTAAAGTCCAAAAAAAGAATAAAAAGATTTACCGAATGTACCCGAATACCGAATGGATCCGAAAAATCAAATTGCATCTTTATCCTTTTTATTATCTTTGTTATCAGAATGAATTCTTTACGTCATTTAGGGATAACGAATGCATTCGTTATTTACAGCTATTCGTATTATCGTGGCTATTCGGGAATGTTCAAAATATGTTTTCGTGCATTCGGATCGGTCCGAATGCCCGAAAACGGTAAAATTCGGTAAATTAGACATTCGTGCTGAACTGAATTGCACATGTCTAGAAGTTACACTGTACCAGGACATTGCGCCCACGACCTCCCGGCGCTCATGACCACAGGTATTGACTCTATTACTATCTCCGATCACGCTCCTGTACATCTTTCTTTGTCTCTGTCCCCTTTCCCCTCCAATTCTTGGCGCTGGAGATTGAATGAAGGCATCCTTTCTAATCAGACTGCTCTAGCTGACATTACGCAACAGTTATCCTTATACTTTGATTTAAACTCTAAGTCGGGAACGGCCTTCATGCGAGGGATATTCATTTCCTGGGGTTCCAAACTGAAGAAAGAGAGGCAGCGCAAGATCACTGACATTCTGTCTGAAATCTCCACCCTGGTGAGGATACACAAGCCTACCGGGGCGATAGCGATTCAGGAGACACTTAAATCCCTATGCACCACCCTTAATACTCTCCTCACCGAAAAATCAGCGGAGGCCTACCTCCACCACAGGCACCGTATTTATGCACACGGGGACAAGGGAGGTAAGCTCATGTCCACACTTATAAAGAAGGCGAGAACAAAACAACACATTCATGCAGTGAGAGATGAGAGAGGCCACCGGTATACAGACACGCCCTCCATTGCTAAAGCTTTCCAGACGTTTTACACCTCTCTGTATAATTTATCAGAGGGAGAGTCCCCGGACTCTGCTTCCGGACGTAGAGAGGCGACGAAAAGATTTCTGACATCACTAAACCTCCCTACTTTAGACGAACACATGCAGAGAGAACTCATGCTACCTATTACCCCAGAAGAAGTGCAGAGAGTGGTCTCTTTTTTCCCACCGGGGAAGAGTCTGGGCCCGGACGGTCTTCCACTGGAATACTACCGTAAATTTGCGGACGTTCTGATCCCCCACCTCACCTCTGTTTGCGAGGCTTTATTCCGTGGGTCTCCTCTCCCTAAACAGTCCCTTGAAGCACATGTCACTCTCATTCACAAGGAAGGCAAGAACCCAGAAGACTGTGGGAGCTACAGACCAATATCACTTCTGAACTTAGACCTCAAAATCTGGGCTAAACTGCTCTCCTTGAGAATCAAGAGTCATCTTCCCCACTTAGTAGACGTGGACCAGTCGGGATTTGTACCAGGTAGGGAGGGTCGCACGAACACATTGAGACTGCTAACTGCGATCCAACATGCTCACATGAAAAGACTGCCCCTTGTCCTTCTTGGCATTGACGGCATTTGATAGGGTCAATTGGGAGTATATGAAGGAGACACTACACTGCTTCGGATTTCCCCTGCAGTTTATAACAGCTCTTATGTCCCTTTACACACAACCGTATGCTTCGTTGATGGTCAACGATGACATATCCCCCCGTTCTGGATCACAAACGGGACCAGGCAGGGATGCCCCCTGTCCCCAACCATTTTTATACTAACAATGGAAACGCTTTTACAGAGAGTTCGACAGTTGACCAGTATCTCAGGATACAAAACTCCGAGGGGAGAGCTTAAAGCACTAGCCTTTGCAGATGATTTACTATTTCTCTTAAGTGACCCTGCACACGGACTGCCTAGTTTATTAGACCTGTTCGGAGAATTTGGCTCGCTGTCGTACTTTAAAGTAAATGTTTCTATGTCGGAATTATTAAACATTACTCTATCTGCAGCTAAGATTAGGGAGATCGGCTCCCTGTCCCCTTTCCCCTGGGCCAAATCGTCACTCACGTATCTAGGGGTTAAAATACCTAGCTCGCTCACAAGCATTTTTCAACTTAACTTCAAACCCCTACTAGCAGAGATTAAAGAGACATTGGCTGGATATGATCTTCCCCTGATCCTATGGATGGGTAGGAAAAACCTGGGTAGGAAAAACTCAGATGTTAATAAGTGCAGGTCAATGTTTTGATGCCAGATCTGTACTGTTATCTATACTATGATGGAGAAGGCGCTGCTGCGACAGCGACCCCCTCGCCTACCTTTGTTCCTTATCTCTTTGTATTGTGCGTTAATGACTTTAAAATAAAATAAAAACTTGTTTGAAAAAAAAAAGTCTGATGTGTAAGTGAAAAAAAATGTTTACACTAAAATGCTGTTTTCCCCCCAAATTTTACATTTTTGCAAGGGGTAATAGGAGAAAATGACCCCCAAAATTTGTAAGCCCATTTCTTCTGAGTGTGGAAATACCCCATGTGTGGATGTCAAGTGCTCTGCTGGTGAACTACAATGCTCAGAAGAGAAGGAGCGCCATTGAGCTTTTGGAGAGATAATTTGTTTGGAGTAGTAGTCAGGGGCCATGTGCATTTACAAAGCCCCCGTGGTGCCAGAACAATGGACCCCACACATGTGACCCCATTTTGGAAACTACATCCCTCACAGAATTTTAAAAGGAGTGCAGTGAGTATTTACACCCCACTGGTGTTTGACAGGTCTTTGGAACAGTGGGCTGTGCAAATTAAAAATTACATTTTTCATTTTCAAGGACCACTGTTCCAAAAATCTGTCAGACACATGTGGGGTGTAAATGCTCACTGTACCCCTTATCACATTATGTGAGGGGTGTAGTTTCCCAAATGGGGTCACATGTGTGGGGAGGGGTCCATTGTTCTGGCACTATGGGGGCTTTGTAAACACACGTAGCCTTCAATTCCGGACAAAATTTATCTTCAAAAGCCCAATGGTGCTCCTCTCTTCTGAGCATTGTAGTTCGCCCGCAGAGCACTTTCCATCCACATATGGGGTATGTTCTTACTCAGAAGAAATGGGGTTACAAATTTTGGGGGGCTTTTTTCCTATTTTCTGTTTTTTTTACTTTTTTATTTTCCTATCCAACTTTAATGAAAAATTCTTCAAACACCTGTGGGGTGTTAAGGCTCACGATACCACTTGTTACATTCCTTGAGGGGTGTAGTTTCCAAAATGGGGTCATATGTGGGTATTTTTTTTTTTGCGTTTATGTCAGAACCGCTGTAAGATCAGCCACCCTTGTGAAAATCACCAATTTAGACCTTAAATGTACATAGTGCACTCTCCCTCCTGAGCGTTGTGGGGCGTCCGCAGAGCATTTTACGCCCACCTATGGGGTATTTCCGTGCTCAGGAGAAATTGCGTTACAAATTTTAGGGGTATTTTTTTCCTTTTACTGCTTGTGAAAATAAAAAGTATGGGGCAACACCAGCATGTTAGTGTAAACATTTTTATTTTTTTACACAGGCTGGTGCAGCCCCATACTTTTCCTTTTCATAAGGGGTAAAAGGAGAAAAAGCCCCCCAAAATATGTAGTACAATTTCTCCCGATTATGGAAATACCCCATGTGTGGCCCTAAACTGTTTCCTTGAAATATGACAGGGCTCCGAAGTGAGAGAGCGCCATGCGCATTTGAGGACTAAATTAGGGATTGCATAGGGGTGGACATAGGGGTATTCTATCCCAGTGATTCCCAAACAGGGTGCCTCCAGCTGTTGCTAAACTCCCAGCATGCCTGGACAGTCAGTGGCTCTCTGGAAATGCTGGGAGTTGTTGTTTTGCAACAGCTGGAGGCTCCATTTTGGAAACACTGGCGTAAGATACGTTTTTCATTTTTATTGGGGGGGAACAGTGTAAGGGGGTGTATATATAGTGTTTTACCCTTTATTATGTGTTAGTGTAGTATTTTTAGGGGACATTCGCACTGGCGGATTACAGCGAGTTTCCCGCTAGGAGTTTGCGCTGTGGCGAAAAATTTGCCGCAGCTCAAACTTGAAACATAAACCCCACTGTAAACTCGCCCGTGTGAATTTTCCCTGTATGTTCACATGGGAGGGCAAACCTCCATCTGTTTCAAAACTACAACTCCCAGCATGTACTAACGGACCGTGCATGCTGGGAGTTGTACTTTTGCAATAGCTGGAGGCACACTGGTTGGAAAACCTTCAGTTAAGTTCTGTTACCTAACTCAGCACTTTCTAACCAGTGTGCCTCCAGCTGTTGCAAAACTACAATTCCCAGCATGTACTGATCGCCGAAGGTCATGCTGGGAGATGTAGTTATGCAACAGCCGGAGGTACGCAACTACAACTCCCAGCATGCCAAGACAGCTGTTTGCTATTTGGGCATTCTGGGATTTGTAGTTGTGCAAAAGCTGGAGGGTCACAGGTTGGAGATCACTGTGCATTGATCTCCAAACTGTGGGCCTCCAGATGTTGCAAAACTACAAATCCCAGCATGCCCAGACTGCAAACTGCTTTGTGGGCATTCTAGGAGTTGTAGTTTTGCAACATCTGGAGGGCTACAGTTTAGAGACCACTGTATATTGGTCTCAGACTGTAGACCTCCAGATGTTGCTAGGCAACTCACCGGCTTTCGTAGGATCCAGGGAGCCGCATCGCCGTCCTCCTCTTCTGCCGCCGATCACCCCTGCCGATCGCCGCCTGCTGCCGCCGCCGGTTAGTGATTGGGCTTCGGTGCCGGACCCTGTCGGTTTCCCCGTTCTGCCCAGCCTACTGTGGGTGGGTAGAAAGGGGAAACTGAAAGTTAACCCCCCTGCCCCCGATCTGCAATTGGTTGTCGCTTCTTGATGACCATTAGCAGGGATAGGAGGGGTGGCACCCCTGCCACCTCACTCCAATCCCTTCAGGGGGATCGTGGGTTTCTTTGACAACCGCGATCCCCTTTATATACCAGTCACCATAGACCTGTATGACCATAGGCGTGCGCAGCCTATTGCATTAGGGTGTGCATCCTAAAGTACAAACTCACGCCGCACGCATGCGTGTATATATATATATATATATATACATACATACATATACATACACACACACACACATACAAACACACAAATACACTCTTGCTTGCATGCACACATACATAAACAGAGAAGACACCACTAGATAAATCCATTGTCCCCGTAGTCATCCAGATAGCCAATACAGATACCAAACATGCAAGAAAGTCCAAGACCACAGCACCAAAATTGGAAAAAAAGAGCTATTATTTATTGGTTCCTCAAAAAAACTTTTGGGGAACTAATAAACTACAGTTCTTTTGCACGTATCAGTTTATAATTTTTTGTGCTGTGGTCTTGGATTTTGTTGCAAACCTGTATACCATATAAGTAATTGTATCCAGGATCATATAAAGGTAGATACCAGCTGTACACAGGATCTGTATACCATATAGGGGATTATAGTTACATCTAGGGACTCACAGGTAACATAATTTCTGATCAGCGATGTCCTCTTTCCTTTTCTTGTGTATCTGGATCAGATTGACATGTCAACTTCTTCCAGGTAAAAACCATCTCTTTAGCATCTGCAGGAAAAACATGTTAGACTCTGCATTTTTCCAGTGCAATGCCCTCTCATAATAAGGAATAGTAGGTACCCCATTAAGTAGGCCTTTCCCCCACCATAGACCCCCTCATTAGATAAATACGTCTGAAAGTAGGTAGGTTGTTAGCTATCTAGATAGGTAGGTAGGCAGGTAAGTAGGTAGCTAGCTACATGGGTAGGTTGCAACTATGTCGGTAGCTAGGTATGTTCATAGCTAGGTTGGTTGTTAGCTAGATAGCTTGTTAAGTGTCTAGGTAGATTGTTAGCTAGCTAAGTAGATAGCCATACAGGTAGGTAGTTAGGTTGCTAGGTAAATAGCTAGGTAGGTAGCAAGGTTGGTTATTAGCAACATAGGTGGGTAGCTAGCTAGGTAGCCAGGTAGGCAATTAGCTAGGTAGGTTGTTAGCTAGCTAGGTAGCCATGTAGTTAGGTTGCTAGGTAGATAGATAGCTAGGTAGGTAGCCAAGTAGTTAGGTAGATGGATAGTTAGGTAGGTAGATATTCAGGTTGCTAGATAGCCAGGTAGATAGTCAGGTAGCCAGCTTGCTATGTAGGTAGCCAGGTAGTTAGATAGCCAGGGAAGTAGGAAACCAGGTAGGTAGGTTGTTAGCTAGATTGGCAGGTAGGAATTAACACTTTTCAGGTTAAAATGATGGGTTTCCCAGTACATTAATAATATAGACACTGATTTGAATAGGGACCTTCCATACAATTAAATATACCTTTTATTATGTTCCAATAAAATATCGACTTACACTACAAAATATACAGGCTGCCACCGATCACCTATGGATTAGGACACATTTATCTTATTGCACTTGAGTATAAGTAGTCTCTCAGGATAAACTCCATATAAAGGGCAAAAACAGTGTATAAAAACACACAAAATATACACACAATTAATTATATATGCGTGACATCACAGGATACACATATGCGGGGGATATTTTCTCCTATTCTGACCCCTATTTTTTATTTCTCCTTATATGTCCTGTATGAGGGGCATTTTTTTGCGCCCCGATCTGTGATTTTTAACGGTTCCATTTTTGTTTCGATGGGACCTTTTGATTGCTTTCTTTTGTCTTTTTGATTAAATTCTGGAGTTGCAGTTAGTTACTAACTACAACTCCCAGCATGCCTTGATACAGCCTGTGGCTCAGCAGCATGTTGGACTATATAGTAGAATATAGTATGGATCAGTGTTTCCCAACCAGAGGTGCCTCCAGCTGTTGCAAAACTGTAACTCCCAGCATGCCCGGACAGCCAACAGCTGTCCAGGCATGCTGGGAGTTGTAGTTTTGCAACAGCTGGAGGCACTCTGGTTGGGAAACACTGGTATAGTATATGGTGCAACATTCTGGTAGTTGGTGGATTGGTTATATAAATACCGGCCAGGTGGCACCCTACTTTAGACTCCTCTGCCCCCTGCCCCTCTGTCCCCTCCTCCTGTACATTTGCTCCTTCCCAGCCCCCTCTGCCACCACTTCTTCGCACTGTTCTGTGACTGTCCCTCCACAGACCCCCTCCTTCACAATCTTTTGATCCCTGACCCCAACAACCACCCCCCCCCCCCCCCCACCGCCCTTTTTACCTTTCCGGGCTGCAGATGACATCGGGCGGGCTGTAGATCACATTGGGCGGCTCCTGGTCACGCCTGGCTGCTGCCTTCTGCAGTGGTTTAAGCTCCGAGCTTCCGTCCTGCTCGGAGCAGCCGGGGCAGGGGGGCGTGCCTGCGCACGGAAGTGTGCTACTCCTAAAGTAGCAGTGTCCCCGGCCCGACCTAAGGAACTTGGGACCGGAGGACCTGCCCTGAGTGGGGTCCCTTTCTGCGTGCCAGAGTGGCCCCACTGTTTTACAAATATATTTAAAAAATGGAGGAAGATTTTAAAAAAAGCCGGAGCAGCTGACATCCGGGGCCCAGGCCCCGAATAAAATGACCTAGTGACGCCCCTGAGCCTGGGCTTGATTAGGGTGTGCCCAGGCACACCCGGCACACCCCGTGCGCACGCCTATGTGTATGACCCGGAATCGGCGCAAATCGCCGGTGTAAATACACCGGCGATTTGCAGCGATCGCCGATATGTTGCACGGGATGCCTGCTGAATGATTTCGGCTGGGATCCCGGTCCGGTCCCCGCCCAGCGTGTGGTGGGGATCGGAATTCCCAGGGGCGTATGGATACGCCCTGGGTCCTTAACGATCAAAAACCCAGGGCGTATCCATATGCCCTGGGTCCTTAAGGGGTTAAGGGGTTAATAAAAGTAATAGTAATAATAATAATAATTATACTGTTTCTACCATATCCACTTATCCAGAGATATTATGCTAGAGATATATTGTCATCCTCCATTCCTGGGAATCCACCTCTCCCCTTCTACAGATCTCTGATTCCTTAATCATCCAATAGGGGGGCTTGTTTCCCACTTATGTACAAAAAAATTTCTAGGTGGACAATATCTTCTGTCTCCATTACAAGCTGTATGTCCAATATGGGAAATGTGCCTTGAATTATGCAGCTCCTCGCTCACTTGTTAATGTATCAAGTGACCCAGAGCCCACCACGTGGAGGTGGCTGCATTTCGGGCTCCTCCCCACCCCCACCCCCAACCATATGCAGACCTTGTGTGACCCAATCAGCATCTTGTTAAATTGGTTCACATTGATCGTCAATGGCCTTTGCTGTAATACTTCTTAGCTTTGTATGTAGGAAGTAAAATGGCATCTTGAATGTGGTCATCATGCCGGTTACTGTCCGCTTGGCCATGGCCCATGCTCCAACCCAAACATTGGATACATAATTGGACCACTTCAGTTTGCTTTTAGCATATTGCCAAGTCCGCTGCAGCCAAGACACTTTGGGCTCCGAGGCATCTTCAGAGGTTGTTGGTAAATCCATCTGGTTATCCGCCATGGTGACTGTCACATGATCGCTGTGCCTGGATTCATGTGGGTCTGAATTGTCACCTAAAGCCATGTCAATAGCCACATCTGCTCGCTGACCACGGTGCTTAATCTTCTTCCCAGGTATTTTATGGATCTCATAATATGGTGGAGTGACCTTATAATGATATAGGTTAGTATACCGCCAAAGGAAACTCGTCACGTAATGTATGAGACACACGACAGGCACCGATAGAACTGGGATATCTGCAAAATAGCAAAAGTATACAATATATTAGACCTATATTCATTCATTTATTTATGTATATATATGTAAATTGATATATTCACACATATAATATATATGTATAAAAATTTATTATTTATATATTATTAATCAAATATTATTATTTCAGAGTAGCTTCCCATGTTTTCTTTTAGAAGGCAAAATACTTAAAACATTGATTCACAAACTAAAATCATTTATCTCACAGGAGTAAACCTTTTCCTAATTGCTGTAAGAGACTTAAAGGAGTACTCCGCCCCTAGACATCTTATCCCCTATACAAAGGATAGGGGATAAGATGTCTGATCGCAGGGGTCTCGCAGCTGGTACCTCAGCAATCTCTGTGCAGCACCCAGCATTCGTTCACAACACTGGGTGACAGGGTCATAATGTCACGGCCACGCCCCTCGTGACATCACGCCACACCCCCTCAATGCAGCCACCACACCCCCTCCCATAGACTTACATTGAGGGGGCGTGGCCCTGACATCACGACCCCGGGGGCAGCAGAGTACCCCATCAAAGCCACCCAGGATAGACTGTACAAGAGAACATCAGTAACTTTACTGCACTCTACTATATTAACTTTACACTAATACATTCATGTTAAATCCATTTATAAACTGAAATTTTGGAAGTTTTCATTATTCCTACCTCTTAGCTTCATGGTCACCGTCCTTACAGGATCCTTTTGCCTAAATAGACAAAATTCTCTTCAATTTGCAAAATAAGCGCAGGTCTAGTAGGAGAACGTGTTCACCCGCCGAACCGAGGAAATAAGTGTTAGGGATTGGATTCTACCCTGGAGAAAGTCTCTTTGATGTGTGATGTCACAGCAGATGACATCACGTGTATGTGTATCCATTGTAATGGCTGTACTGTACTTTACTTACACTATGTACAGTTATACTGGGGGTTTACAAAGGATTTGAAGATTACAGCTTTAACCCCTTCAGGGTCACAGCCCTTTTTGGTCTTGAGGACACAGGAAATTTTCATTTTTACCTTAAAATTTTTTCCTCCTCCCCTTCTAAGAGCCATAAATCTTAAAATGTTCAACCTAAAGACCAATATGAGGGTTTATTTCTTTTGCAACCAACTGTACTTTGTAATGAAGCCTTTCATTTTAACATAGAATATATGGTACTATAAAAAATATATATATATTATTTGCGACAGGAAATTGAGAAGAAAACCGCAATTTTGCAACTTTTGATAGTTTTTGTTTTTACACAATGAACTGTATGATAACACCGACATGTTCTTTTTATACTGCGGGTCAATGCTTGGGTAAACACTTTACTATTTTTGTACTGCTTCAAAAAATATAAATATATATCAAACTTTTTAAACAATATAAGTATGTTTTAAACTGTATGAGGTCTAAGTTTTTTGCTGTATTCATCCCTGTATATGGAAAAATAAAAAAGTTATAGAGGCCAGAAGAGGACAATTTTAAACCTACTAATTTTGGTGCAAAAAATTACAAGTGTAACAACTCCATAGATGATCTCTCTGGTCAGATTGGTGTAATTGGGGTAGATATAAATCTAATAAGAGAAGACATGAAAAAAAGGGGGTGGGCATGCCCAGAGGGGGTTGTGATGGTTTCCTTTTCTTTTTTATTTATTTTTTTATTTCTCCTCTGCTTTCTTTATTCTTTCCCAATGGTTAGGATGCCTAGGCGTTGCTCTTTCCCATCCCCTCTGTTGTGTTGCAGAATAAGGTAAACAAAATTAAGATTCTCGCATGGAACGTTGGGGGATTAGGGGACAATGTTAAGAGGATGGCAGTAATGAGGGTAGTAAGAAACCACCTCCCGTGTGTGGTGGGCTTGCTCGAGACACACCTTACGGGGGACACGGTGCACCTCCTGGGAAGAAATTGGTGGGGTAATAGCTACCACTCCTTTTTCTCTTCTCACTCAAGGGGAGTTTCGGTTCTCTTTCATAGGCGTATAAAATGGGAGCTGTTTGGGAAGAGGGTGGATGAGTATGGGCGATTCATCTTTTTACATGGCAATATGGATGGTTTGATTTGTGTTCTAGCATTTGTTTATGTCCCTCCTCCTTTCTCCTCAGATATTTTGATTAAGCTTTTGGATTTTTGTGTAGGGAAGGACTGTCCTATGTTCCTGCAGGGAGATATAAACTGTGTAAGCTCAGAGGAAATGGATAGACTTCGTATGCAGGGAGCAGTTAGAAGTACGGGGGTGTCCCCATTGGCTAAAATCTGCACAGAGTTCGGATGGAAGGATATTTGGAGGATGCAAAATCCGGAAGCTAGAAAGTATTCTTGCTGGAATAAAACCAGCCGAACTCTGTCCAGAATAGATACATGTATTGGTAATCCCCAAAGCTGGGATAAAATAAGCCAGATTCCTTATCTCACTCGCTGCCTGTCTGACCACGCAGCGATAGAGATAAATATTATTACGGGAGGGTTGCCCTTGGAGGGTTTGTTAAAAATTAACGCACACTGGTTTACACTTATAGATAATGGAGGGATATTAAAGAGTCTTGTAGAGTACTTTAGGAACAACTGGGGGACAGCGAGTGACCAGATGGTATGGGAAGCGGGGAAGGCGTTCCTCAGGGGAGAGTTAATAAGAGCAATTAAAAGAAAGAAGCGGGAGTTTAGGAGTAGGGAGGAAGAGCTGAGGAAGAATTGTTTGAAGAACAACAAGTACGGAACCCCACGGAGGAAGGTAAAAGTAAGTGGCAGGAGTGCCAGGATGCCCTGGACGGCTATCTGTTAAGTAAAAGTAAGAGCAAGTCCCTTTTCCAGGGACACCAGAGACTGGTAGAGGCGGGTACCTCAAATAAGTTTCTGATGTCACTGGTGAGGTAGCAGAGAGCCTCTCCAGGGCCTCAGAGAATTATAGGGAGGGAAGGTAAGGAATGTGTGGGAAGGAAAGAGGTTCTTAGAAAATTTGGAGGAAGGAATTATATACATCAGAAATAGAGAAAGAAAGTAAAGAAATAAAAAAGTACCTACAAGTAATAGGGCTCCCTCAAATCCCGAGTGAAGTTAGGGAGGAAATGGAGAATTCAGTAAGTGTGGGGGAATTAGAACATGCTCTTAAAAAAACACGGGGTAATACCACCCCTGGGAGTGATGGCCTCCCTTTTGAGGTATACAGAAGATACAGTAGCTGCCTGTTACCAGCATTAGCCTGAGTTTTGTCCTCTAGTGGGAAGGGATTAGGGTTGCCACTTTCTATGAGGGAATCCATTATAATCCTATTGTTGAATGAAGGGAAGAGTGAGGAGGAGATGGGCTCGTATAGGCATAAAATTTATCAGTGTGTTTTTGTTTTTTTGTAACACAATTTTGTATGCATTTTTTTGAGCAAATAAAAAAGGAGAAGAAAAAAAAAGTTATAATAAGTAAAACAAAATCAAACCTTAATAAGCTGGGTATCAATTTAATTGTATGGATCTACAGAAAAAATATAAGGTGTAATTTTTACCGAAAACTGCACTGTGTACAACCGTAAGCCCCTAAAAAAAATTTCAAAATGGCGTTTGTTTTTTTCAATTTTGCCCAACAAATATTTTTTTTCTAGCTTTGCCGTAGATTTTGTGGTGAAATTATTGATGTAATTACAAAGTACAATGTGTAGTGCAAAAAAAAACAGCCCTTATAGGAGTCTGTGTTATGATTTTAGGAAGGTGAGGAGGAAAAAACTAGCGCAAAAATGAAAACCTGTGGTCCTGAAAGGGTTAAAAAAAATATATATTTTTTTCATTGTCACTGCACCTGCACTCACATTTAACCCATGGACATGTTTTATTCATATGGTTATGCTTGTACTGGCACTTAATCTGTGATTTGCTGTTTTTATCGGTACCACATTTGCGTATATGTGATTTTTGATGCCTTTTTTTTAATTAACTTTTTTATTTTTTTTCCGGGATGTGATCACAAATCAGCATTGGACTTTGTTATTTTTACGTTTTATGCCGTTCACTGTATGGAATCATTAATGTTATATTTTATCATTCGGACTATTCTTGACATTGCTATACCAAATATGTTGATTTATTTTATTTTTTTTACAAATTTGTATTTGTAAAATGGGAAAAGAGGGGGAATTAATTTTTTTTATTGGAGGAGGTAATTATTCCCATTATTAAACTGTAACAGTTAATAGCTATCTTTTGATTTTTAACCTGTTGGGGACAAAGGGCGTATGCATACGCCCTTGCATCCTGGTACTTAAGGACGAAGGGCGTATCCATACGCCCGTGGGAATTTCGGTCCCCGCCACGGGCCGGGTGTGGACCGGACCGGGGTGACTGCTGATATCTATCAGCAGGCACCCCGTGCAAATGCCCTTGGGGGGTCATTAGACCCCCCCCATGTCGGCGATCAGCGCAAATCTCAAGTGAATTCACACTTGCGATTTGCGCCGATTCCGGGTCATCACAGGTCTATGGTGACCCGAAATAGAAGGGGGATCGCGGTAGTCTAAGAAGGGATAGGAGTGAGGTGGCAGGGGTGCCACCCCTCCTATCCCTGCTATTGGTGGTCTAGACGTGACCACCAATAGCAGATCGGGGTGGAGGGATTTACTTTCGTTTTCTTCGTCCTGCCCACCCACAATAGGCGGGGCAGGACGGGGAAACAACGGGACCAAACGCCGAAGGTTCACTTACCCCTCTGGAGGCTGCGGGCGATGGTGATCGGCGGGCGGCGACGGAGATCGGCGCGGGCGGTGGGCGGCAGAATAAGACGGCTCCCTGGATCCTACAGAAGCCGGTAAGTTGCCTAGCAACATCTGGATGGCTACAGTCTGAGACTCTAGCCCTCCAGATGTTGCAAAACTACAACTCCCAGCATGCCCAGACAGCTGTTTGCTGTTTGGGCATGCTGGAATATGTAGTTTTGCAACAGCTGGAGGGCTGCAGTTTAAGACCACTATATAGTGGTCTCTAAACTGTATCCCTCCAGATCTTGCAAAACTACAACTCCTAGCATGCTCAAACAGCTCTTTGCTGTCTGGGCATGCTGGGATTTGTAGTTTTGCAACATCTGGAGGGTCACAGTTTGGAAATCACTGTGCAGTGGTCTATAAACTGTAGCCCTCCAGATGTTGCAAAACTGCAAATCCCAGCATGCTCAAACAGCAAACAGCTGTCTCACCATGTTGGGAATTGTAGTTGCGTAACCTCCAGCTGGTGCATAACTACATCTCCCAGCATGCCCTTCGGTGATTAGTACATGCTGGGAGTTGTAGTTTTGCAACAGCTGGAGGAACACTGGTTGGAAAATACTGTTTAACAGAACCTAACTGAAGGTTTTCCAACCAGTGTGCCTCCAGCTGTTGCAAAACTACAACTCCCAGCATGCATGGTATGTCAGTACATGCTGGGAGTTGTAGTTTTGCAACAGCTGGAGGCACACTGGTTGGAAAATACTGTTAGGTAACATAGCCTAACTGAAGGTTTTTAACCAGTGTGCCTCCAGCTGTTGCAAAAGTACAACTCCCAGCATGCACGGTATGTCAGTACATGCTGGGAGTTGTAGTTTTGCAACAGCTGGAGGCACACTGGTTGGAAAATACTGTTAGGTAACATAGCCTAACTGAAGGTTTTCCAACCAGTGTGCCTCCAGCTGTTGCAAAAGTACAACTCCCAGCATGCACTGTCAGTGCATGCTGGGAGTTGTGGTTTTGAAACAGCTGGAGGTTTGTCCCCCCATGTGAACGTACAGGGTACATTCACACGGGCAGGTTTGCAGTAAGTTTCCTGCTTCAAGTTTGGTCTGCGGCAAATTTTTCGCCGCAGCTGAAACTCCTAGCGGGAAACTCACCGTAACACGCCAGTGTGAATGTACCCTAAAAACACTACACTACCACATAATAAAGAAAAACAATACATATACACCCCCTTACACTGTCCCCCCCCAATAAAAATGAAAATCGTATTGTACGGCAGTGTTTCCAAAACGGAACCTCCAGCTGTTGCAAAACAACAACTCCCAGCATTTCCGGACAGCCACTGACTGTCCACGCATGGTAGGAGTTAAGCAACAGCTGGAGGCACCCTTTTTGGGAATCACTGGCATAGAATACCCCTATGTCCACCCCTATGCAATTCCTAATTTATTCCTCAAATGCGCATGGCGCTCTCTCACTTCAAATCCCTGTCGTATTTCAAGGAAACAGTTTAGGGCCACATATGGGGTATTTCCGTAATTGGGAGAAATTGCACTACAAATTTTGGGGGGCTTTTTCTCCTTTTACCCCTTATGAAAAGGAAAAGTTGGGGGTTACACCAGCCTGTTAGTGTAAAAAAAAAATGTTTACACTAACATGCTGGTGTTGCCCCATACTTTTTATTTTCACAAGCAGTAAAAGGAAAAAAAGCCCCCCAAAATTAGTAAAGCAATTTCTCCTGAGTGCGGAAGTATCCCAGATGTGGGCGTAAAACGCTCTGCGGATGCACAACAAGGCTCAGGAGTGAGAGCACACCATGTACATTTGAGGCCTAAATTGGTGATTTGCACAGGGGTGGCTGATTTTACAGTGGTTCTGACATAAATGCAAAAACCTAAATACCCACATATGACCCCATTTTGGAAACTACACCCTCCACGGAACGTAACAAGGGGTATAGTGAGCCTGAACACCCCACAGGTGTTTGACGAATTTTCATTAAATTTGGATGGGAAAATGAAAAAAAAAAATGTTTTCACTAAAATGCTGGTGTTACCCTAAATTTTTCATTTTCACAAGGGAAAATAGGAAAAAAGCCCCCCAAAATTCCTAACCCCATTTCCTCTGAGTAAGAACATACCCCAAATGTGGATGTAAAGTGCTCGGCAGGCGCACTACAATGCTCAGAAGAGAAGGAGCGCCATTGGGATTTTGAAGAGAAAATGTGTCCGGATTTGAAGGCCACATGAGTTTTTACAAAGCCCCCATAGTGCCAGAACAATTGACCCCCCCCCACATGTGACCTCATTTTGGAAACTACACCCCTCGTGTAATGTAATAAGGGGTACAGTGAGCATTTACGCCCCACATTTGTCTGACAGATTTTTGGAACAGTGGTCCGTGAAAATGAAAAATTGTATTTTTCATTTTCACAGTCCACTGTTCCAAAGATCTGTCAAATGCCAGTGGGGTGTAAATACTCACTGCATCCCTTATTACATTCTGTGAGGGGTGTAGTTTCCAAAATGGGGTCACATGTGGGGGGTCCATTGTTCTGGCACCACAGGGGGCTTTGTAAACGCACATGGCCCTTGACTACCATCCCAAATGAATTCTCTTTCCAAAAGCTCAATGGCGCTCCTCCTCTTCTGAGCATTGTATTTCGCATGCAGAGCATTTTACGTCCTAACATGGGGTATTTCCATACTCAGAAGAGATGGGGTTACAAATTTTGGGGGGCATTCTCTCCCATAACCCTTTGTAAAAATTGTAAATTTGGGGAAGAAACAGCACTTTAGTGGAAAAATTTACACATCTGATTTTAACGAAAAGTCGTCAAACACCTGCGTGGTGTTATGGCTCACTGGACCCCTTGTTATGTGCCTTGAGGGGTGTAGTTTCCAAAATGGTGTGCCATGTGGGGTTTTCTGCTGGTGTTCTGGCACCATAGGGCCTTCCTAAATGTGACATGCCCCCCAAAAACCATTTCAGCAAAATTCACTCTCCAAAATGCCATTGTTGCTCCTTCCCTTCTGAGCCCTCTACTGCACCCGCCGAACACTTGACACACACATATGAGGTATTTCCTTACTCGAGAGAAATTGAGTTACAAATTTTTGGAGGCTTTTTCTCCTATTACCAATTGTAAAAAAAAACTGGGTCTACAAGAACATGCTAGTGTAAAAAATTAAGATTTTGAATTTTCTCCTTCACTTTGCTGCTATTCCTGTGAAACACCTAAAGGGTTAACAAACTTACTGAATGTCATTTTGGATACTTTGAGGGGTGCAGTTTTTATAATTGGGTCATTTGTGGGGTATTTCTAATAGGAAGGCCGTTCAAATCCACTTCAAACCTGAACTGGTCCCTGAAAAATTCCGATTTTGAAAATTTTGTGAAAAATGTGAAAATTGCTGCTGAACTTTGAAGCCCTCTGATGTCTTCCAAAAGTAAAAATATGTCAAACTTATGATGCAAATATAAAGTAGACATATTGTATTTGTGAATCAATGTATAATTTATTTGGAATGTCTATTTTCCTTACAAGCAGAGAGCTTCAAAGTTTTAAAATTGCAACATTTTCAAATTTTTCATCAAATTTTTGAATTTTTCACCAAGAAATGATGCAAATATCGACAAAAATTTACCACTACCATAAAGTAGAATATGTCATGAAAAAACAGTCTCAAAATCAAATTTATAAGTAAAAGCATCCCAGAGTAATTAATGCTTAAAGTGACAGTGGTCAGATTTGCAAAAAATGCTCCCTTTTTTAGGGTTATAATGGGCTCCTTCCCCAAGGGGTTAATACTGATCAGTAATATCGACAATCTACTTCTCTGGTCTCAAGATCTCTGGACCGAGCGCACTACAATGCTCAGAAGAGGAGGAGCACCATTGAGCTTTTGGAGAGAGAATTTGTTTGGAATGGAAGTCAGGGGCCATGTGCGTTTACAAAGCCCCCCGTGGTGCCAGAACAGTGGACCCCCCACATGTAACCCCATTTTGGAAACTACACCCCTCACAGAATTTAATAAGGGGTGCAGTGAGTATTTACACCCCACTGATGTTTGACAGGTCTTTGGAACAGTGAGCTGTGCAAATGAAAAATTGCATTTTTCATTTTCACGGACCACTGTTCCAAAAATCTGTCAGACACCTGTGGAGCGTAAATGCTCACTGCACCCCCTATTACAATATGTGAGGGGTGTAGATTCCAAATTGGGGTTACATGTGGGGTTACACTTTACATCCACATATGGGGTATGTTCTTACTCAGAAGTAATGGGGTTACAAATTTTTGGGGGCATTTTTTTTCCTATTTTCCCTTGTGAAAATGAAAAATTTAGGGTAACGCCATCATTTTAGTCAAAAAATGTTTGTTTTTTCATTTTCCCATCCAACTTTAATGAAAATTCTTGGTTGTTAAGGCTCACTATACCCCTTATGTTCCGTGCGGGTTGTAGTTTCCAAAATGGGGTCACATGTAGGTATTTATTTTTTTGTGATTATGTCAGAACCGCTGTAAAATCAGCCACCCCTGTGCAAATCACCAATTTAGGCCTCAAATGGTCATGGTGCGCTCTCATTCCTGAGCATTGTTGTGCGTCCACAGAGCATTTTACACCCCACATATGGGGTATTTCCGTGCTTTTCCTTTTACCACTTGTGAAAATAAAAAGTATGGGGCAACACCAGCATGTTTATTTTTTTATACTAACAGGCTGGTGTAGCCCCCAACTTTTCCTTTTCATAAGGGGTAAAAGGAGAAAAAGCCCCCCAAAATTTGTAGTGCAATTTCTCCCAAGTACGGAAATACCCCATACGTGGACCTAAACTGTTTCCTTGAAATACAATAGGGCTCCAAAGTGAGAGAGCACCATGTGCATTTGAGGAATTAATTAGGGATTGCATAGGGGTGGACATAGGGGTATTCTACACCAGTGATTCCCAAACAGGGTACCTCCAGCTGTTAATAAACTCCCAGCATGCCTGGACAGTCAATGCTGGGAGTTGTTGTTTTGCAACAGCTGAAGGCTCCGTTTTGGAAACACTGCTGTACGATATATTTTTCATTTTTTTTGTTTATTGGGGGGGGGGGCAGTGTAAGGGGGTGTATATGTAGTGTTTTACCCTTTATTATGTGTTAGTGTAGTGTAGTGTTTGTAGGGTACATTCACACTGGTGGGCGTTTATGGTGAGTTTCCCCGCTAGGAGTTTGCGCTGCGGCGAAAAATTTGCCGCAGCTCAAACTTGAAGCGGAAAACTCACTGTAAACTCGCCTGTGTGAATGTACCCTGCATTCTGGGCGTTGTACTTTTGCAACAGCTGGAGGCACACTGGTTGGAAAACCTTCAGTTAGGTTCTGTTCCCTAACTCAGTATATTCCAACCAGTATGCCTCCAGCTGTTGAAAAACTACAACTCCCAGCATGTACTGATCGCCAAAGGGCATGCTGGGAGATGTAATTATGCAACAGCTGGAGGTACGCAACTACAACTCCCAGCATGCCGAGACAGCTGTTTGCTGTTTGGGCATGCTGGGATTTGCAGTTTTGCAACATCTATAGGGCCACAGTTTAGAGACCACTGCACAGTGATCTCCAAACTGTGGCCCTCCAGATGTTGCTAGGCAACTCACTAGCTTCCGTAGGATCCAGAGAGCCACATCGCCATCCTCTTCTGCCGCCGATCGCCACCCGCAGCTGCCGCTGACAGGTGAGTGTACTTCGGTGCCGGTCCCTGTCGGTTTCCCCGTTCTGCCCTGCCTATTGTGGGTCGGCAGAACGGGGAAACCGAAAGTTAACCCCCCCCCCCTCGCCCCAATCTGCTATTGGTCGTTGCTTCTTGATGACCAATACCAGGGATAGGAGGGATAGGAGGGGTGGCACCTCTTCCCTTCAGGGTGATCGTGGGTGTCTTGGACAACCGTGATCCCCCTTATATTCCAGGTCACCATAGACCCCCCTGGGCATTTGCACGGGATGCCTGCTGAATGATTTCAGCAGGCATCCCGATCCCCGCACGGTGGGGCCTGGAATTCCCAAGGGGCGTATGGATATGCCCTGGGTCCTTAATGATCAGAAACCGAGGGCATATCCATACGCCCTGGGTCCTTAAGGGGTCAAAGGGGTTAAAAATAAATAATTAATTTTTTATGGTCACTGAACTTTTAACCCCTGGACATGTTGTATTCATATAGTAATTGCTTGTATGGGCACTGGTAATCATGGAATATTGTGTGAGATGCTCCGCCAGAATTTTCCATGAAAATTTGGTTCCAAACTCAGCATATTTGACGCAAAAAAAAAAGTGTAGCGAAAATGAACTCTCGTATTTTAACCCCTTAAGGACTGAGCCCTTTTTCACCTTAAAGGGGTACTCCGCCCCTAGACATCTTATCCCCTATCCAAAGGATGGTGGAAAAGATGTCAGATCGCTGGGGTCCCACTGCTGGGGACCCCCGGGATCTTCGCTGCGGCACCACGCTATCATTACTGCACAGAGCGAGTTCGCTCTGCGAGTAATGACGGTCAATACAGGAGCTGGAACATCATGATGTCACGGCTCCGCCCCCTTCTTACGTCACAGCTCCACCCCCTTTGTGATGTCACGGCCCGTCCCCTCAATACAAATCGATGGGAGGGGGCGTGGCGGTTGTCATGCCCCCTGCCATAGACTTGCGTTAAGAGGGCAGGTCGAGATGTCACAAGGGGCGGAGCCATGACGTCACGCTGCTCCGTCCCCTATATTGCCCGTCATTACACAGAGAGCGAATTCGCTCTGTGCATTAATGATAGCGTGGTGCCGCAGTGGCGATCCCGGGGGTTCCCAGCAGTGGGACCCCGGCGATCTGACATCTTATCCCCTATCCTTTGGATAGGGGATAAGATGTCTATGGGCGGAGTACCCCTTTAAGGACTCAGCCCTTTTTTGCAATTCTGACCACTGTCACTTTAAGCATTAATAACTCTAAGATGCTTTTACCAATTATTCTGATTCCAAGACTGTTTTTTCGTGACATATTCAACTTTAACACAGTGGTAAATTTTCATCGTTACTTGCATCCTTTCTTGGTGAAAAATCCCCAAATTTCATTCAAATTTTGAAAATTTTGCATTTTTCTAACTTTGAAACTCTCCGCTTTTAAGGAAAATGGATATTGCAAATAAATTATATATTGATTCACATATACAGTATGTCTACTTTATATTTGCATCATGAAGTTGACATGTTTTTACTTTTGGAAGACATCAAAGAGCTTCAAAGTTCAGCAGCAATTTTCACATTTTCCACAAAAATTTTCAAAATCTGAATTTTTCAGGGACCAGTTCAGTATTGAAGTGCGTTTGAGGAGTCTTCTTATTAGATATACCCCATAAATGCCCCCCTTATAAAAACTGCACCCCCCCCCCCCCCCCCCAAAGTTTCAGTTTCACAGGAATAGCAGCAAGGTAAAGGAGTAAATATTAATTTTTACACTTGCATGTTCTTGTAGACCCAGTTTTTGAAATTTTACTAAGGGTAAAAGGAGAAAAAGCCCCCCAAAATGTGTAACCCAATTTCTCTCGAGTAAGGAAATACATCATATGTGGATGTCAAGTGCTCTGTGGGTGCACTACAAGGCTCAGAAGGGAAGGAGCGACAATGGGATTTTGGAGAGTGTTTGTGAAATGGTTTTTAAGGGGTGTGTCACATTTAGGAAGCCCCTATGGTGCCAAAATATCAGAACCCCCCCCCCCACATGGCATACTATTTTGGAAACTACACCCCCCAAGGAATGTAACAAGGGGTCTGCTGAGCCTAAACACCTCACAGGTGTTTGACGACTTTTCGTTAAAGTCGGATGTGTAAATGCATTTTTTTTTCACTAAAATGCTGGTTTTCCCCCAAATTTTACATTTTTACAAGGGGTTATAAGAGAAAATGCCCCCCAAAATTTGTAATCCCATCTCTTCTGAATATGGAAAGACCCACTGTGTGGATGTCAAGTGTTCTGCTGGCACACTACAATGTTCAGAAGAGAAGAAGTCACATTTGGCTTTTGGAAAGCAAACTGTGCTAAAATTGTTTTTGGGGGGCATGTTGCATTTAGTAAGCCACTATGGTGCCAGAACAGCAAAAAAAAAATAAAAATAAATAAATAAATAAAACACATTGCATACTATTTTGGAAACTACACCCCTCAAGGAACTTAACAAAGCGTACAGTGAGCTTTAACACCCCACAGGTGCTTTACAAATTTCTGCTAAAGTTGGACGAGAAAATTTAAAATTTGATTTTTTTCACTAAAATGATGGTGTAAGCCCAAATTTTTCATTTTCACAAGGGGTAATTGGAGAAAAAGCCTCCCAAAATTTGTAACCCCATTTCTTCTGAGTATGGAAATACCCCATATGTGGATGTAAAGTGCTCTGCGGGCGAACTACAATGCTCAGAAGAGAAGGAGCGCCATTGAGCTTTTGGTGAGAGGATTTGGTTGGAATAGAAGTGGGAGGCCATGTGTGTTTACAAAGCCCCCCTGGTGCCAGAACAGTGGGACCCCCCCCCCCCCACATGTGACCCCATTTTGGAAACTACACCCCTCTTAGAATTGAATAAAGGGTGCAGTGAACATTTACACCTCACTAGCATTTGATAGATCTTTGGAACAGTGGGCAGTGCAAATAAAAATATAACATTTTAAATTTTCACGGAACACTGTTCCAAAAATCTGTCAGACACCTGTGGGGCGTACATGCTCACTGTACCCATTATTACATTACATGAGGGGTGTAGTTTCCAAAATGGGGGTCACATGTGGGGAGGGGGGGGGTCCACTGTTCCGGCACTATGGGGGATTTGTAAACACACATGGCCTTCAATTTCAGACACCTTCTCTTGCCAAAAGCCCAAGGTTACTCCTTCTCTTCTGAACATTGTAGTTCTCCCGCAGAGCACTTTACATCCATATATGGGGTATGTTCTTACTCAGAAGAAATAGGGTTACAAATTTTGGGGGGCTTTTTTCCTATTCTCCCTTGTGAAAATGAAAAATGTAGGGTAACACCAGCATTTTAGTGAATTTTTTTACATTTTTTTATTTTCACATCCAACTTTAACGGAAATTTGTCAAACACCTGTGGGATGTTAAGGCTCACTATGCCACTTGTTACATTCCGTGAGGGGTTTAGTTTCCAAAATGTCACATGTGGGAATTTATTGTTTCGCGTTTATGTCAGAACCGCTGTAAAATCAGCCACCCCTTTGCAAATCACCAATTTAGACCTCAAATGTACATAGTGCGCTCTCACTCCTGAGCCTTGTTGTGCGCCCACAGAGCATTTTACGTCCACATATGGGGTAGTTCTGTACTCAAGAGAAATTGCGTTACAAATTTTGGGGCTCTTTTTTTCCTTTTACCGCTTGTGAAAATTTAAAGTATGGGGCAACACCAGCATGTTAGTACGCCCCAACTTTACCTTTTCATAAGATGTAAAAGGAAAAAAAGCCCCCCAAAATTTGTAACGCAATTTCTCCCGAGTACGGAAATACCCCATATGTGGCCTTAAACTGTTTCCTTGAAATACCACAGGGCTCTGAAGCAAGAGAGCACCATGCACATTTGAGGCCTAAATTGGGGAATTGAATCCGCCACAAAAATACCCTATGGCAGTATTTCCCAAACAGGGTGTCTCCAGCTGTTGCAAAACTCCCAACATGCCTTGACAGCCAGTGGCTGTCCGGCAATACTGTGAGTTGTTGTTTTTCAACAGCTGGAGGCTCCGTTTTGCAAACAGTGCCGTACAAGACCTTTTTTTTTTTATTGGGGGGGGGGGGGGGGGGCACTGTGTAGGCTTATGTAATATATTACTTTTTATTTTGTGTAGTGTAGTGTTTTTAGGGTACATTCACACAGGCAGAGGTTTACAGTAAGTTTCTCGCTGAGAGTTTGAGCTGCTGTGGAAAATTTGCCACATCTCAAACTTGCAGCAGAACGCGTAGTAAACCTGCCAGTGTGAATGTACCATGTACATTCACATGGGGGGGGACCTCCAGCTGTTGCAAAACTACAACTCCCAGCATGCACTGACAGACCATACATGCTGGGAGTTGTAGTTATGCAACAGCTGGAGGCACATTGGTTGCGAAACACTGAGAGTTTGTTACTTTACTTTAGTGTTTCACAACCATTGTGCCTCCAGCTGTTGCAAAACTAGAACTCCCAGCATGTACAGTCTCTCAGTGCATGCTGGGAGTTGTATTTTTGCAACAGTTGGAGGCACACTGGTTGCAGAACCCTGAGCAAAACTGCAACAATCAGCATGCATTGACAGCCGAAGGGCATACTGAGAGTTGTAGTTTTGCAACAGCTGGTGGCACACTGCTACAAATCCCAGCATACCCTCTGGTAGTCTGTGCATGTTGGGAGTTGTAGTTATGAACAACTGGATGCTCACTTTTTCATAGAAAAAATGTGCCTCCAGCTGTTGCATAACTACAACTCCCAGCATGCACAGACTACCAAAGTGCATGCTCCTGTCGCCGCCACCGATCCTGAGGGGACACCCGCCGGACCAGGGAAAGGTAGGAGACCCCCGCCTGCGCCGATCTCCGCTCCGATCACTGTCCCCAGCAAGTCCGTGATTGATCGGTCGTTCCGACCCATCAATCACGTGATCGTGAGGTGGCACCAGTGCCACCTCACTCCTGCTGAGTAAGGGTGAATGGGGCTGTCTCGGACAGCCCCAGTCACCCATTTTTTCCGGGTCACCAGAGACCCGATTGACACGGAATAACTGCAAATCGCTCGTCTGAATTGACGAGCGATTTGCGTCGATCGCCGATATGGGGGGGGGGGACCTCTGCACCCCCCTGGGCGATATGCCGGGATGCCTGCCGAACGATATCAGCAGGCATCCCCGTCCGGTCCCTGCCCAGCCAGCGGCAGGGGCAGGAAGAACGCAGGGTGTACCCATACGCCCTGAGTCCTTAAGGACTCGGAAACGGGGGCATATGGATATGCCCTGCGTCCTTAAGGGGTTAATATTTTCAAAGCAGCACAAGAGACCTTTAAAAATGTGAGGAGAAAAAAAATGGCGTGATTAATATCGCTGGATAAGAAATTACAGTAATTTTTTGATATCTCACCCAATGTGAACTGAACTCAACCCACTTGTAAGTCTGAGTTTACCTGCTACTACATTGAGATGTGTTGACTGGGGTGTTGCAGTATGTAGCAGGGTCTGGTGGTATAAACCCTGGGGGCAAGATATTGTTAACCCCTTAGTGTTCGTGACGCCAGGATGTGGTTATTCCGGTATGGTAACCGCTGTCAACCAACCCAAAAATGGTTTGTAATAAAGAAATGTCCACAGCAAGGATTCTGAATAAACTGGAACTTTTACTTAAAATGTTTAGGGAACAGTCTTTACAATTATGCAGTTCCTTCAGAGGCAACCGGGACACAGGATACCTCGCAGGCTTGCTTGGACTTGCTATTATTGAGATATTGAGGCAGACCACTGTGCTACTAATATATTCCTTAGCTGAGGAGTAGTCACTGGATTTGTAGAGATAATTGTAACTCACGTTTTAGAAGTGGCTGTGTTTCTTTAGGCTTTGGCCTAGATGAGATGAATTTGCAGTATACAGGACTTTGTGCTTCCTAATGAGTCCAAGAGATAAGAGAGAGAGAATAGAGACTTCAGCCCCTTATATACTAGGGGGCAGGACTAAAGCCCATTGGTTGCTAATGCCTGGGTTTCCTGTGCCCATGGAACTCTGAGCATATCAAATGACAGTAGATCACATGACCAAGGAAGGTACTATACATTTTATACAAACTGTACAACTTTATACATATGAATAATAGATACACATAATGAATATACACTGCATTTATATGAGACAACAAGGGGGGAGCCCTGCAGGAGAGCCCTATGGACCTAAGAGACTCTTCCTGAGGGGACAGTTCCTGTACCAGGACACCACAAACCCCCTTGGTTAATGCGCAAACCCCCTTGCTTAGTGGCCCTCAATGTCTGTCCCTTTAGGGAGAGGAGCGAATTGGGCCATTGGGTCGTATGCAGTCCTGAAGCATTTAATTAGAACGTTCAATTTCAGGCTGATGAACGAGAAAATAATAAAGTGTAGAGTCTCTGTACACATTAAAATGTCCATACATGCGCTGTTACTTGGGAACAGGATGACATTGGTTAACTTTAGTACTTGCTGGATATACAGAACCATTTAATGGTCGAGACAAGGTTCCTTAACCCCTTCAGGACCAAGCCCATTTTGGCCTTAAGGACCGGAGCGTTTTTTGCACATCTGACCACTGTCACTTTAAACATTAATAACTCTGGAATGCTTTTAGTTATAAT